>NW_028317933.1:2015000-2117500 GCF_062004578.1 Staurois parvus | reverse complement strand
TTGCCTGACCTCTCTCCTGAATGCCCCCTATTGGATTTGACCTGCTGTTGCTGACCTGGCGTGTGACCCGACCATTCTATGCCCGCTGCCTTGTACCTTGCCGCCCTCTCTATTACCGACCCGGCCCGTCTGACCTTGCTCATCCATCCATCCATCCCGTGCAGTGGGGTCTTCTGACCTCCTCACATCAGACTCTTCCCCGTGGGAGCCCC
The DNA here is from genome assembly GCF_062004578.1 of Staurois parvus. Classification (NCBI taxonomy): domain Eukaryota; kingdom Metazoa; phylum Chordata; class Amphibia; order Anura; family Ranidae; genus Staurois; species Staurois parvus. Next base: position 2,117,288 of record NW_028317933.1, on the reverse strand, counting down.
TTGCGCATACTACTACCACTGACGGACGCACCCAGTAGTCACGACCTGGTCTCAGGGAGCTCCAAGTCCATCCCCACCATCAGGGGCCCTGGTGAACAAGCACCCTGGGACTTAGACTCCGTGCGCTGGGGACGCCTATTCAGTGGAGTGCTAGTAGTACCGCCGGGCGGTCCCTTACACTAAGCAAGGGCACATGCCAAAGGTTGTCAACAGACTGGCCATGAGATACTGAATCAGAAGACAGGATTCAGAGATTGAAATACAGACCAAGGTCACAATGGGCAGACAAGAATACATTAACAGGTCAAAGGAAAAGCAGGTCATACATGGGAAAGCAGAAGTAGCAGGTCAGGTCACAAATGAATCAGGAACTAGCTAACATCCACTCAGGAATCTGTACATGTCACACTTCAGCTAATTTAGGCCGTTTGGCACCCATACCAGTACCAAGTGTGAACGTGTGCCTATGCACACAGTTGTCTAGGCTAGTACATATATGGTATTGACCTTATATCCACAAACAAGAGCATGGTCATGCATTGGTCTACTCACACTGGAAGACAATGGACCCTCCTTACAGAGATCTCCTTGGGATCAACTGGAGCTGGACAAAATGAAAGTAACACAGTATCTTCTTGAAGGTGAAAAGCATAGGCCACTTTGGGAAATAAAGAGGTGCTTGGTCTCAATACAGTGTCGTCTGTGCTAGCCAGAGCAATAACCACAAGGAAGGCTACCTTATGGGATAACAACATAAAAGAAATGCCCAAAATAATCTTTGGAACATTGATAGAACTAGCTTTAAATCTCATGGATGGACTGGGAGCCAAACGGGGAGCAATGTATGTAACCACTTAAATGGAAGTATAAATAAAATAATCAGTAGCAAGAGACTGTTAAATAAAAGAACAGGCATGACAGAAATTTGACCTTGATGGTGCCAAGGGCTAAACATTGTTTTTCCCTCAATTGAAAGAAAGAATACAACCCACCGAAAGGGTACATGGGAAACCCCCAAAGTGTCACACCAACAAAAATAGGCTTTCCATTTTAAATAAAAAATGAAACAAAGAGGAAGGAGACAACCTGAGGACATTAAATGTAATTGGCAAGGTGTAAAGTGGGAGGGGTTACAGCCTTAAAGGGGCAGGCCTTCGGTTTTCATTTGCCTAGTGTACATTTTTTCCTGTAGGTGGAAGTATAGCCCAGTGATGTTTATTAATACAATCAGGCCATGTCCCTTAATGGATAATAGAGAATGTTAACTAATGGCAGTGTGCTATAAACTAGGCAAGGATACTACAATGAATACTACTACTAAAAATAATGTATTAATGGTTTACTATTTTATTTTAAGTAAAGTGTTCATTACATATGCAAGCCCCATCTCCTGTTTTGCACTGCTACACTATGTTTGTGCTTTTCTTTACAGATTTTCCTCACAATGCAAGTCTATGTGATGGCAGACTCAGTGAAAACAATTCACTCCCTTACATAGTTACATAATGTGGCTGAAAAAAGACATCCATGCAGTTCAGCCAAAAAAAAAAAAGTTATAATCCTATACCCACAATTGATCCAGAGGAAGGCAAAAAACCCACCAAAGCATGATTTAATTTGCTGCTGCAAGGGAAAAAATTCCTTCCTTATCCTCTGAGAATGTCTGTCATATAATTTTTGGACAAAAAATATGTTTAAAGGAAAGCTGTAATAAGAAAATGTTGAAGCTTCCATTGATGACCTTGCTGCATTCCTGTGATTCCTGTACTGACTCCACCCCCCAAAACTCCTCCTCTCAGCACCTCTGTAGTTCAGAAGGCAGGCTCTGTGAAATGTGTGACACATCAGTGCCTACTCACAGGGCACAGTGACTACAGGTCACAGAATTTAAAGGAGTAAATGTGTAAGGATCTTCACAAAGTACGTTTACAAACTTCAAGATCATTGCCAGTATTAGGAGTAGACTAGAAATAATTGAAATACAATGTGGAAATTAATATGATCTTACTTTTCGACCTTAGATCCACTTAAGTAAGTTTTTTTTGCTGGGTGCTCGGGGACATTTGTACTTGTGTGTATTTGAAGGTTTCTCCCACCTACCTCTTTTTTTAAATTATAATTTGACTAAGCACTTATCACTTTGTGTGCTATGCTGTTAGCGAGTGTTGCTATTATACAGCATGGCTTTGCAGCCACAACAGGCTTGTAAGTCAGGAACACCACAATACCCCTGTACACTGGTTTCCACATTGTTAATACCACCTAAACATTGTGCACTTTTTTTTTCCAAAATATCACTTTTCTATTTAAAGTATATGTAAACACACACTTTGTAAAACAACCAATTCAGTTTAAAACAGAAATGAAATTAAAAAAACATTTGTGTACAGATATAAAAAACATTATACATACCCTTTTTCCCTCTTTTTTTTATAAGTGATCACAATCCCTCTAATCTTTTTATGCAGCTGAGAACAGAGAGGGGAGGAAACACAGCAGTACACTAAACATCGCTAAGAATGGCTGTGTGGAAGGGGGGGGGGGCATGACAGGACAAGTCTGATCATTGGAGGAGAGCAGGCTGAATTTCCAAATGCAAATAAAAATGGCCGCCTTCCCAAGTCTATAACTGGCTTATGAAGCAAGGACACATAAACAGGCATCACATAGTGAATAAAGGGGAGAGAACAATGTTCTTGGACAACTTGCCAGCCAGCTTGTTAACAACTGAATTAACCTGTCTAACAGTATGCATTTATAACAGGGGTTTAGATAGCACACATTTGCAAATACATACGTAAGCCACAGAGCCACGTCACGGCACCCTGATAATCTGTGGTCTTAACTCTACAATTTGAGAGTCCCCATAGTAGAGGCACATGCATTTAATGGATAGATCAAGGGCAGGTGAACCTGAGGGAGCCCACCCTTCTTAAAGGCAAAGAAGGAATTCCCAGCACAGCTAGAGAACTGACCATGCTGTGCTTTCATGCCTAGTGTGGTCTGTATGATAGGAAAGCAAAGGGACTCGCAGAAACACCAGGGATCTCACACAAAGGAAGCAATACAAAGAGAACAGGATACTTTTTCATACAAGTATATGGTACAGCAGGCATAGTTCAGGAATATGAAATGCTGGCTTTACATACTCTTTAACTGAAAAGAGTATCAATTGTCAATTATTGGACTGCAGAGCAGGCCCCCTTCCATAGCAAGGAAAATAGAGAACATTCATAGGTTGGTTTTAGCAGTATCAATACCTTCACTTTTCCAATCAGTATTCTACTTTCTAAAAAGACCAACCATCCTCCAGACAGATATGAGTATAAAAAGAACTGCTTAATCCATTTTGTATTCATTAAATGTATTTTTACATAGGACTAACATAAATATGTAAATTTGTCGCACGTTATTTCCCTGCACAGCAGTAGTCACGCTGGGAGAGGGTGCCAATCAGAGCTCTATTGCTTTGCTCACAATGCTGTAAGTCCACAGCTTAAGCATGTTGAAAGTGGAGGAAAAGTTTAAAGTGATTGTAAAGGCACATTTGTTTGATTTTTTAAAAATAAAAAAAATGTGATACTTATCTGCTCTGTGCAATGGTTTTGCACAGAGCAGCCCTGATCCTTGTCTTCTCACTCCACCCTCCCAAGTGCCTCCATAGCAGGCCACTTGCTATGGAGGCACTCATGTGTGCTTGTCCCCAAGCCAACCCTGCCCCATCTCTCTCCTTACTGGCTGTAATTGAAAGCAGTGTTGCTGTCTCTCTGTCCAATGAGAAGAGAAAGAGTCAACAGAGCCACTAACCTCATGCACATCGCTGGGTCGATATCGGGCTCAAGTAAGTATTTAGGCAGGGAAGCTGCATGCAGAAGGCTTTTTACCTTAATACAGTAAGAACCGTCTGCCTTTAGAACTACTTTAAAGAGGACCCCCCCCCATTATGTTTTTTTCCCCTGCTTACCTAATACTGGGTTGTCCTTAGTTCAGATACTCACCCACCCAGTGTATCCAGCATTGTCTTGCTGACATCCTCTACTCAGCAGCTGACATCTTCGCCTCTGACATCACCAGCAGGCTACCGGGTCTCCCGGGTTCAGGCGCAGCCTCAGCCTCCCTCTAACACACCTTAAGATCCGCCCCCATTCTACTTTATTACTGAATGGAATAAGGTGCACTGATCCCGGTGCCTCCCGGGATGTGCACATCACATATTCCAGGAGGAACCTGGGGCACTGGCATCATTCGATAAGGCGATCTAAGAGAGGGGGGGGGCTGGAAAAAGGAAAACGTGAGTAAACAAAAAAAAAAAGCTTATTTGTGTAGCAGAGGGGGGCAGGATCGAGAGGATGAAAGTTTTTCCGAAGGGTGAAGATCCACTATTCCTAAAAATATTCCCTCCTCCTACCTATGTTGCCTACCTGTTTAAGGCCTTGTTCACACTGGTATTAAAAGCAGGATGTTATAGCGCATTTTTAACTCTTCTCAAAGTCCTAGTAAAGTGGTCTGGACAGTACACGGTGCTGTTCACATTATCAAAACATAAAGCATTTGCATCACTTTGAGTTGCTGCGCTTCAAAAATGAAGCTTCATGTGGAGTTTGGAAGGAGTTGAAGCATCTCAACACCTTCCATTCAAGTCTATGATAGTGCATGATAAACACATAGGAGCATATGGTTGATGTCTTGGTTCCTGGAATTTCCAGACGTTTTCAAGCGCTCCCTAAACTGGAGCTGCAGAATCACATGGTCAGACTGAAGTGGATTAATAATAGGTAAGTACACACATCTTTTTCATACAGATTGGGCAGGATAGGAGATGGGAGGGGGAACATTTTTAAGGTAAATAAGGTGAGCTCTCCACTCCACTAGACAAAATGAGCAATTAACCCTTGCAGTGTGAGCATGACCCCACTTCAAGGGATCATTTTTTATCTGGCGGAGTTGGGCTTTAACTGTCCAGTTTCAGGCTGGAGGTAGGTTGGTGACCAAGTTATATTGCTCAACTGCAGTAAAAACAAAAAGTAAGTCACTGAGCAAGCTGTGTTGTCTGGCAGAGGTGCCTGGATAACTAACTCAATACAGATCCTTTGACAGTGAAAGCAGTACATGAACTATGACTACAATGGGGAATATAAAAAGTTTGTCCACTTACAAAGAAATGAAGGGTCTAGAATTTTTTACACAGGTATCTTTGAAATGATAGAGACGGAACATCAACCACAAATCCAGAAAAAACACCTGATACAAATGTTATAAATTGAGTTGAAGTTCAGTGACCAAATAAGTATTTTATCCCCAACCAAAACATGAGTTGGTACTTGGTGGAGAAACCCTTGTTGGCAAGCACAGAGGTAAGAGGTTTCTTGTAGTTGGTTACCAGGTTTGCACACATCTCAGGAGGGATTTTGGTCCACTCTTCTTCACAGATCTTCTCTAAATCCTTAAGGATTCTTGGCTGTCACTTGGCAACTCGAAGTTTCAGCTCCCTCCATAAATTTTCTATAGGATTAAGGTCTTGAGACTGGCTAGGCCACTCCATGACCTTAATGTGCTTCTTCTTGAGCCACTCCTTTGTTGCCTTGGTAATATGTTTTGGGTCATTGTCATGCTGGAAGACCCATCCACAAGCCATCTTAAGTGTTCTGGCTGAGGGAAGAAGGTTCTCATCCAAGATTTTACAATACATGGCCCCATCCATTGGCCCCTCATTGCAGCAAAGTTGGCCCGTTACTTTAGCAGAGAAACAGCCCCAAAGAATAATGTTACCACCTCCATGCTTGCCTGTAGGGATGGTATTCTTAGGGTTGTAACAGGGGCGGACTGACCATTTGGAAACTCGGGCACTGCCCGAGGTCTGGGGGTCAGTAGGGGGCCCCATGAGATGTCCCTGGTACCTTTTTCATAAGCTTTTTTGAGATTGGGCATGATCCCCTATTGCCCGGGGGCCCCATGAGTTGTCAGTCCACCCCTGGGTTTTAATCAGCATTTTTCTTCCTCCAAACACGCGAGACGAGTTAATGCCAAAGAGCTCAATTTTGGTCTCATCTGACCACAGCACTTTCTCCCAGTCCTTCTCTGAATCATTTAGATGTTCATTGGCAAACTTTAGATGGGCCTGTACATGTGTTTTCTTGAGGAGGGAGACCTTGCGGGCACTGCAGGAATTCAATCCATGGTGGCGTATTGTGTTACCAAGGGTATGTTTATTGATTGTGGTCTCAACTGCCTGAAGATCATTCACAAGCTCCTCCCTTGTAGTTCTGAGCTGATCCCTCGCTTTTCTCATGACCATCCTTACCCCATGAGGTGAAATCTTGCATGGAGTTCCAAACTGAGGGCAATTGATAGTTATTTTGTATATCTTCAATTTGTGAATAATCACTCATTCCAGCCTTGTGCAGGTCTACAATCGTGTCACTGATTTCCTTTGACAGCTCTTTGGTTATTGCCCATGGTGGTGAAGTTTGAATGGAAAAAAGGGACTCTGTGGACAAGTGTCTTTTATAGATATAACGAGTTATCGTTAGGAGCACCTTCTCAAATTGACAGGACTAATCTGTGTACCACATGAACACATGTGGGAGCCAGAATTATTGCTGGTTGGTAGGGGATCAAATACTTATTTTACTCACTGAACTGCAACTCAATGTATAACATTTGTATCGTGTTATTTCTAGATTTTTGGTTGAGATTCTGTCTCTATCATTTAAAATACACCCATGATAGAAATTATAGATCTTTTATTTCTTTGTAAGTGGGCAAACATACAAAATCTACAGGGGATCAAATAACTATTTTCCCCACTGTATGTATTTGTCCGTGCGGCCTTGGCTTTCATTGGTTAAATTTTTTCTTTTCAGCAGCTCCATGCTTGTAAACAAAATCACAATTTTCTAGTTAATCTGAGTTTTTTTTTTTTTAAGTACCCCAAAATGGACTCCAATCCTTAAATCTTTCAAGCTAGCTGCCGCTATAGGCTGCTCTTTGATTAAACAATTATAACTTAGTACAAATAAAAGCCTCCGCCACAGCACTTAATACATTGCTTTAACCTTATTCCTCTCCCTTGACCAGACTTTTCTGCCGTCACAATTGTCTTTCCCCATCCTACAAAAGGGGTTAAACCAGCCGAATCCTAAAACAATGATTACATTTTCTGGGAGTAGAATAGTTAACCTGACTCCTATGTGGATGGCAGTGTTCCTATGTGGAAGATTACAATCTCTCTCTCAACGCTAGTGGGGGAGGGGAGTAGGCTCACTGAATTATTCATGAGATGCTTGAATTTTGCATTTAAATCTCGTATCCTCTTGATCTCAATACTATATATGCAAATCCCCTCTGTACAAGTCGGATTCAGTAAAGCACTGTGTTAAAGAAGGAGGAGAGTGCGGCACCCAAAACTGTTGTTTGGATGGTACAGTGGCACCACTTTTATTGTGCAAATCTCCTCTATTTTAATACTGCATCAGTACAGAGTTATGCACAGGCGATCGTCTATTTATGTGCATGTTAAGTTCCTAAGCACCATACGTAGACCGAATCTGGGTAAGCTTAAAGTGCATCAATGCCCCTAGGCAGGGGTATTTTATTTCTCATAAGTTAACAGAAACTTAACATCTATAGCACATGCCTGTTTTTTTAAATTAGTCATTGGAGAGGTAAGTGAGTGAGGGGATCCATAGAGTGGGGTCTTTTCTGACAAACCGAGCAACCTAGGTTAGACTCATACTGTGACCCTTTACCCAAAGCTTCACACCTTCACCATCAGCTTTACCCTCCCCCCATTAATATTTTTTCTCACCTGTTTACCTTATGCTGTGATCTGATAGTCAGCCACCCAGCAGATCCAGCATTGTCCTGCTGAGATCCTCTTCTGTGCAGCTGCTGCTTGGGTCCAGCACCACCATGTTCTCCGGGGGCATCATTGGGAGGCTGCTGGTTCTTCCGTGTTCAGGCACTGTCTGAATTAAATGGCTGTACAGTAGTGCTACCAGTGCCTCCTGGGATATGCACATCACATATCCCAGGAGATGCGGGGAGACTGTACGCCTAGGTGATTTGGGAGGATGGAGGGGGGGCAGGACCAAAACCTTTAAATAAAAAAAGTAAGTAATTAAAAAAGACAGATATTATCATAGTCAGGGGTCAGGTTCAGAGACCAGTAGCTATTGCAGTAGAGGCTCCGACCAACCAGCAGGATAGGTATACAAGTAAGTCGCCCTGGCAGATGACGCAGGCCCACATGAGGTGTGGGGTCTAAGCACTAACCAGTATTGACCAGAACACCTGATGGTGGAGATGGATTTTGCTGCATGTTAATACCAGGTCATGGTCCTCAGGATAGCCCCACCAGGAGGTGAGCAAGCCAGGCTCCAGCAGCAGGTAGAGATCAAGCCAGGGGCGGACTGACCATTTGGAAACTAGGGCACTGCCCGAGGGCCTGGGGTCAGTAGGGGGCCCCATGAGATGTCCCTGTTACCTTTTTCATAGGCTTTTTTGAATTTGGGCAAGGACACAGGGGCCCCATGATCCCCTATTGCCCAGGGGCCCCATGAGTTGTCAGTCCGCCCCTGGATCAAGCAGAAGCATAGTCAGAAAACAAGCCAATGGTTGATAGCAAGTGGTTGCAGGCTGAGATCAAGCAGAAGTGTAGTCGAGGAACAAGCCAATGGTTGATAGCAAATGGTTGCAGGCTGAGATCAAGCAGAAGTGTAATCGAGGAACAAGCCAAAGGTCGGTAACAAGTGGTTACAGGTTGGGATCAAGTGAAAGCATAGTCGAGGAGCAAGACAAAGGTTGTTAAAGGGTGCTAGCAAATACACAAAAAGCAGCAAGCGTAACAAAAACGAGGTATTGGCTGGAAAGAGCACAATAATTTGGCAAGCAGGAACTGCAAAGGCACGGCAAGTTCACGGCCAGAGGACGGGGTTCAAGGTTCAAGAGAAACATAAAGCAAGATTGTCTGAGGAATCAGGCAGGGAGCTGTTTATCATCCCAGGTGGTTCGACAAGAAGAGATAGTGCTACTGCCAGACCAGCAGAGGTTTCAGGATCACATCCGGGTCCTGACAGATATTTGAGTAACAAAAGAGGGTGGGAAGCAGAGGAGGTAAGCTACTTTTAAGGTGAAGATCCGCTTTAAGTGACGGATATAAAAACACCAACGAAGGCAGTTAGGTGTTTACAAAAAAAATCTTTAAATTTATTTTTTCAGTGCAACCTGAATTCCATTAAAAGGAGGCTCTTTGATCTCCTGTATAGCAGAATTGGGAGAGAAAGGTGTCATCAGATGTCCAGTAAACATCAAGAGGACATGGATGAGCTTAACAGTCTGCTGATGCTCATTCACTGCCCATCACAAGCCAGGGGCAAGTCGGTGACTGACCTGTGTTGTTTAAAGGGATAGTTAATCTTTTCACAAAAAATTAAAGGGTGAACTAATTCACAACACCCACTCCTCCGCTCCCCAGTTCATGTACCTTATATAATCCCCATCATCCGCCACCCTTTCCAGCTGGCATACAGGTCTGGCACTTTAAAACGCCACCAAACAGAGCTGGATACTCATTAGCAGCATATTGCTTGCAATAGCGAGAGCTCATTGGTTAGTGCTGACCATGCTAAGCAATGACCATTTCTACTTTATTCTGGGGCATCCTAGAAGAAAGAAGCCTCAATAGATACTCATTGGTCAGTGTTGCCACATGACCAATTCCAAAATTGGGATACCATAAGGTATTGCCGTCCATGCTTTGGTGACAACCACTCCTCCCATTTCATAACGTGCAAAAATCCCACCAGTGGGGGTCATAGACAAAAATTCAAACTTGACATAATATTTAATATTTAGCCGCTCTATTAAAAAAAAGTGGCAGAGGGAAGGCTATGGTTTGTCTGTTCACCTCTGAATATTTGTTGGCAAATCCGGTGTCAGAGGAAGCAACTAAGTCAGAGCCTAAAAAGAAGAGTCACAGGACTCTCTACAACTCTTGTAATAGTGCAACCATCTCTTGAGTGATGAACTGTAGTGGTCAACATTTGCTCTTCCCGTGCTCCCACCTGAAGAGATTTTGGGGTTTAACACTTGCAGCTACAATTATGTGGCATATAGCTGGTTACACAAAGTAGTGGAGCCTGTACAGGCTCATGTAGCCGAGGGCTGCATGATCTTGAACTCCAGCCCTGCCTGTGATGATGTGAAGTGAGCTGGAAAACATGACTTGTCAAGAACGGTTTAGGAAACATTGCTCTAGGATATGATCAACCATTTAATCTATCTAATACAGTAATGGGATTTGTTATCTGGACCTAGCTATCTTGAAAGAACTGAAAAGGAGAAGACTGAAGAGTAAATAATTGCTGCTACACAGTATTGATATCACATACGCAGATACGATCATTTTCCAAACATTTTCTAACACAACCATTGGGTCAAATCTCTAAAAGAGTTAAGTTTTATGGCTACAGAGGGCTCATATACCCAACCATGTGTGAAATCTACCAAATGTCTTTGAGAAGACTTCATTAGTGGAGGTCTACCATTGCTGTACTGTTTGATGTTATAGCAGACTTAGGTTTCTAGCCACATCTGAAATGTTGCATGACTTCCTGAATGTGTGAGTGTTCCAACACTGCAAAATTCTATTCCCATTAATATATAATATACAGTCAGGTCCATAAATATTGGGACATCGACACAATTCTAACATTTTTGGCTCTATACACCACCACAATGGTTTTGAAATGAAACGAACAAGATGTGCTTTAACTGCAGACTGTCAGCTTTAATTTGAGGGTATTTACATCCAAATCAGGTGAACGGTGTAGGAATTACAATAGTTTGCATATGTGCCTCCTACTTGTTAAAGGGACCAAAAGTAATGGGACAGAATAATAATCATAAATCAAACTTTCACTTTTTAATACTTGGTTGCAAATCCTTTGCAGTCAATTACAGCCTGAAGTCTGGAACGCATAGACATCACCAGACGCTGGGTTTCATCCCTGGTGATGCTGTGCCAGGCCTCTACTGCAACTGTCTTCAATTCCTGCTTGTTCTTGGGGCATTTTCCCTTCAGTTTTGTCTTCAGCAAGTGAAATGCATACTCAATTGGATTCAGGTCAGGTGATAGACTTGGCCATTGCATAACATTCCACTTCTTTCCCTTAAAAAACTCTTTGGTTGCTTTTGCAGTATGCTTTGGGCCATTGTCCATCTGCACTGTGAAGCGGCGTCCAATGAGTTCTGAAGCATTTGGCTGAATATGAGCAGATAATATTGCCCGAAACACTTCACAATTCATCCTGCTGCTTTTGTCAGCAGTCACATCATCAATAAATACAAGAGAACCAGTTCCATTGGCAGCCATACATGCCCACGCCATGACACTACCACCACCATGCTTCACTGATGAGGTGGTATGCTTAGGATCATGAGCAGTTCCTTTTCTTCTCCATACTCTTCTCTTCCCATCACTCTGGTACAAGTTGATCTTGGTCTCATCTGTCCATAGGATGTTGTTCCAGAACTGTGAAGGCTTTTTTAGATGTCATTTGGCAAACTCTAATCTGGCCTTCCTGTTTTTGAGGCTCACCAATGGTTTCCATCTTGTGGTGAACCCTCTGTATTCACTCTGGTGAAGTCTTCTCTTGATTGTTGACTTTGACACACATACACCTACCTCCTGGAGAGTGTTCTTGATCTGGCCAACTGTTGTGAAGGGTGTTTTCTTCTCCAGGGAAAGAATTCTTTGGTCATCCACCACAGTTGTTTTCCATGGTCTTCCGGGTCTTTTGGTGTTGCTGAGCTCAGCGGTGCGTTCCTTCTTTTTAAGAATGTTCCAAACAGTTGTTTTGGCCATGCCTAATGTTTTTGCTATCTCTCTGATGGGTTTGTTTTGTTTTTTCAGCCTAATGATGGCTTGCTTCACTGATAGTGACAGCTCTTTGGATCTCATCTTGAGAGTTGACAGCAACAGATTCCAAATGCAAATAGCACACTTGAAATGAACTCTGGACCTTTTATCTGCTCATTGTAATTGGGATAATGAGGGAATAACACACACCTGGCCATGGAACAGCTGAGAAGCCAATTGCCCCATTACTTTTGGTCCCTTAACAAGTGGGAGGCACATATGCAAACTGTTGTAATTCCTACACCGTTCACCTGATTTGGATGTAAATACCTTCAAATTAAAGCTGACAGTCTGCAGTTAAAGCACATCTTGTTTGTTTCATTTCAAATCCATTGTGGTGGTGTATAGAGCCAAAAATGTTAGAATTGTGCCGATGTCCCAATATTTATGGACCTGACTGTATATGTAATTTATTCCTATTGCATATGTTCCCTGACAAGACTAGTAGTAAGAGGGTGTAATCATATGTCCCCAACACACCACAGATCCGTAATTATATGTCACCATCTCATCATGGATCTATAATCATATGTTGTCATATCATCATGGATCTGTAATCATATGTCACCATCACATCATGGATCTGTAATCATATGTTGTCATATCATCATGGATCTGTAATCATATGTCACCATCACACCATGGATCCATAATCATATGTCACCAGCACACCATGGATCCATAATCATATGTCACCATCACACCATGGATCCATAATCATATGTCACCAGCACACCATGGATCCATAATCATATGTCACCATCACATCATGGATCTGTAATCATATGTTGTCATATCATCATGGATCTGTAATCATATGTCACCATCACACCATGGATCCATAATCATATGTCACCAGCACACCATGGATCCATAATCATATGTCACCATCACACCATGGATCCATAATCATATGTCACCATCACACCATGGATCCATAATCATATGTCACCAGCACACCATGGATCCATAATCATATGTCACCAGCACACCATGGATCCATAATCATATGTCACCATCACACCATGGATTCATAATCATGTCACCATCACACCATGGACCAGTAATCATATGTCAGCAACACACCCTAGATCCATAATCATATGTTGCAAGCACACCATAGATCCATAATCAAATGTCGCTAGCACACAATGGATCCATAATCATATGTCATCAGCACACCATGGAGCCAAAATCATATGTCACCAGCATACCATAGAGCCATAATAATATGTCACCAGCACACTATGGAGCCATAATCACATGTCACCAGCACACTATGGAGCCATAATAATATGTCATGAGCACACCATGGAGCCATAATCACATGTCGCCAGCACACCATAGAGCCATAATAATATGTCACCAGCACACCATAGAGCCATAATAATATGTCACCAGCACACCATAGAGCCATAATCAAATGTCACCAGCACACCATAGAGCCATAATAATATGTCACCAGCACACCATAGAGCCATAATCAAATGTCACCAGCACACCATAGAGCAATTATAATATGTCACCAGCACACCATGGAGCCATAACCACATGTCACCAGCACACCATGGAGCCATAATAATATGTCATGAGCACACCATGGAGCCATAATCACATGTCGCCAGCACACTATGGAGCCATAATCATATGTCACCAGTAAACCATGGAGCCATAAACACACGTCACCAGCACACCATGGAGCCATAATCATATGTCGCCAGAACACTGTGGATCTGTAATCATTTGTCACCAGCACACCATGGAGCCATATTTTACAAAATGTGTCAGTGTAACATTTCAAGGCTATGCAAGACCTCTTCATGAGGCATAGCTGATTAAGAGGTGTTCCATTAACACAGTATATTATATAATTTCTTCAATAAACATTTGGACCATTGACTACAGATTCGTGCTGTGCTGGCGACATGTCGTAAGTTCTTATTCAAACACTGCAAAGTTTTTCTACAAAGCTCCGACTTTTTATTGGCGCATATCTCAGTGGTCACAAAAATACAAAAAAGGGCATGCACAAAGGTACATCCCCAAGATCTGCCACCATTCTGGAATTTTATATTCTACCAGCCTAGCCAGTGAGAGCAACGGACTATCTCCAGTTGCCCGACACACCCCTTGCACAGTCATAACTGCTTGGCTCCAATCAGTGATGCTTATGCTCTCTGCTGATTGGAGCACAGTGGTTGTGACTGTGGAGGTGGAGTGTCAGACCACTGGAGATAGACCACTGCTCTCACAAAGAGGGTCACAGTCTTCATCCTCAGTGGGCTACCAGAGAGAGGAAGTTTGAGGTAGAGCAAAAGCACCATTCAGCAAAAATTAAAAGAAAGACTATAAAAAGATTAATCTTTATGCTTCCTGATTTTGCCTAAGCTTTAGACCATCAAAGACTATACTCTGATAGAAGATATCTCCTACAACGTTCTCACTAGCAAGTATATTGAGATAAATCAACTTGAAAAATAGGAAAGTAAATCTATGATTTTTTTTAAATGTAGCGTAGCAGAGGATCAGAGCATTCAACATGGTAAGCCAGCTTTATGTTGAAAGATCTTGAAACAGAGTTAATTTTAAGAAAGAACATAAGTAACACTCCTGCAGGGAACAAAAAAGCAGAACACATCAGGCCAACCATGTATTTTATATTGCTTGCATGTATATAACACGGCATATGTAGAGAAAAAAAACATATGTAGCTTTGCTGGGTTGTGTAGGCTATAATTACAGAAAAATACATATTACCATAATGTACATTACAACCGGCTTTTTATCCCTCTGCAAGGTATTAAATTACAAATTGTGTAATGTATATTTAAGTCCTTTTATATGCTGCTTTGTGATCTGTAGCTAAAGCTGAAGAATGGGCTGAATTTTAAGCTATTGTTCTGCTTTGGCTAGGAGTGTTATATCATTTTTTTTTCTATAAAGCCAGGGATGTGTTGGACTAGAAACTGATACTGTGTGCAAAAAGTCAACCATTGCAATGCGACCTTCTACATAGATGTATGCTAAGAGTGGTATTTGTTTTCTGGGCTAGAAGCCACCTGCATCCTATACTTCTCTGGGAGTCTATGTCATCGCTTTCATCACCTGAACTCCTGTCTGGACCCAACTACCAGAAAGAGTTCCACTTATCATGTTAGATGCAAGCAAGATATACCTATTACTCCAGGTCAGCATTTCTCAACATTTTTAACATAGGAACACATAGGAACCCGTGACATAACTTTCTGGTCTCAGAACCCCATGTAATAATTACTAGACCTGGAACTCATGGTTCATTAGTGCAATGGTCAATAGGAAGAATGGTCATTGCATTTGTGATCAGTAGAATGTTTTCCCCTTTACAGACAGCTAGAAAGATCATTTACATTAGTGGTTACTTATCTGATAGGCAAACATTGCTAATTGCTCAAGGAACCCCTAGCAACCTCTGAAGAAATCCTAGGATTCCATGAACCCTTGTTGAGAAAGGCTGCTATACGTGGGCTCATGGTGGTCTAGGTCATGGGTCTACAAACTTTCTAAATAAAGGGCCAGATTACTGTCCTTTACACTTTAGAGTGGCCATACTATAGCCAGTGGGAGAAGAAAGTGTCCTGGCATCAGTGGGAGCAAACAACATCCTATTATTGGTATTAGGGGAGCAGGGGCAGACTGACAACTCATGGGGCCCCCGGGCAATAGGGGATCATTGGGCCCCTGTGTCCTTGCCCAAACTCAAAAAAGCCTATGAAAAAGGTACCAGGGGCATCTCATGGGGCCCCCTACTGACCCCGGGCCCTCGGGCAGTGCCGAGTTTCCAAATGGTCAGTCCTCCCCTGTAGGGGAGTAATACGCCCCTTTGTTGGTATCAATGGGAGTTATAGTGCTCCATAATTTATTTCAGGGGGAAGAATGGTGCCCCATCATTGGTGTCAATAGGAGGAACAGTGTCCCATCAGTGGTGTCAGTGGGAAGAATAGTGGCCCATCACTGGTATCAGTGGAAGGAATAGTATCCCATCATTGGTGTCAGTGGGAGGAATATTGCCCCATCATCGGTGACAGTGGGAGGAATAGTGCCCCATAGTTGGTACCAGTGGGAGGAATAGTGCCCCATCATTGGTATTAGTGAGAGGAATAGTGCCCCATCATAAGTATTAGTGAGAGGATTAGTGCCCGTCGTTCGTGTCAGTGAGAGAATCAGTGTCCCATTGTCAGTGTCAGTGGCAAGAACTATACCCCACTGTTGCTGACAGTGGGGGGAATAATGCCCAAGAGCCCAGATAAAACAAAGCAAAGGGCTGAATCCAGCATCCGGACCGCATTTTGGAGGCAACTGGTCTAGGTGTTTGCATTTTCCTTTTCTACAACCGGATTCTGGCCTGGCTTATTCCAACAGTACAACTGCTGACATGAAAAGTTATGATAATCCTGCACAACCCAAATGCTGAAAATTCTGCATCAGGAATATATAATTTTATGCATTTTGTTTTGATAAAGTGCTAAATATAGCATAAAATTCATAGGAGCATATATTCCAGTTGCCGTGTTTAAGAAGGAAATTTCTGCGTTCTGGTGATGTGATATTTCTATCCTTTTTGTATCAACAGCTGTCAGGTTAAATGTTTAATGTAATGAAGTAACAACATTTAAATGTTTAAAAGTATTGCAACAAAATATCACTAGGAGGTAAAAATGTTTTGGCAGAAAAGACATGCAAAGTTGCTTTTGCCAAAAAACCTTCTCTCCAACTCTTAGAGTATATCCCGACTCTTTTGGATGCTGAGTGACTCCGGTGACTATGTGACTCCTGCGCATGTACACAGAAGTTATGTTATGCATTTATTATTTGGCTGAGGTTGTTTTTCATGGTGGCCTTAGCACATGTCATTGATAGGGGATAGACAGAACGATAGACAGACAGACAGACAGACAGACAGACAGACAGACAGACAGACAGACAGACACAGATAGATAGATAGATAGATAGATAGATAGATAGATAGATAGATAGATAGATAGATAGATAGATAGATAGATAGATAGATATTATATAAAATATCTCTCACACACCTGTTCCTGGTTACTTTTTAGCTACTCTGGCCATGAAAAGGTTACATTTCAATGTAGAGTGATTTGGTTTGCTGTGACATTTAGGTTACATTGTTGTGGTCTGTGACATCATATAACGCCTCAGTGGAAAGATCAAGTGGAATCTGCCATCCCTCACTTCAACTGTTACAGAACTATATGTTATTCTCATAGCATATTTCTCTTGAATATTGACATGCCCAAGATCAACTTATTTGCTGTGCTACTGCCATCAATCTGATCAGAAATATAATGTTTTATTGGGTAAAGAATATAATATATTAAAACAAAGTAAAATATAGACAATATACTGTATATAGATAGGTGGTGGATATCTAGGAGTGTGTACATGTAGAGAGGGCCGTATTTACCACAAGGCAAACAAGGCATTTGCCTAGGGCGGCATTTTTTCAGGGGGGGCAGCAGCATTTTTCAGGAGACAGCAGCATTTTTCAAGGGGGCAGCACCCCCCCCCCCTCCAAAAGAAGGGATGGAAGAAAGGACACACGCAGCATGGGGACCAGGTAGGATCTGAGAGAGGCTGTGGCTGCTTGATGGAGCATGCAGAGCCTGACTCTTGTTCCCAGGATGTCCGGAGCTGTAAAGGTGAGTGTCCTTTCTCTCGCTGGGGTGGGGGGGTTGTGAGTGTATGAGGGGCGGTGGTAGTGGAAGGCTCTCTCGGGTGGTGGGGGCTGGGGTGGGGTGTTGTTGGTCAATATCAGGCTCTTATCGTGGGGGAGGGGGGTGTTTGTCCCTGTCAGGGCCTCTCCGTGATGGGGGAGTTTTGTGTTGCCTAGGGCAGCATGAAACCTAAATACACCACTACATGTAGATAGATATAGAAAGAGATGAATATGTACAGTACATACATATTTCATATTATTTTTGTTTATAATATTACTTATTATTTTGTATTGTACAGTACATATTATTTTTGAAATTAAAAGTGTATATATAGATATATATATATATATCTCAAATACAATTTTATATATCTCATGATGTGGCTGGCAGGGTTGTGGGTGGAATCCTATGTTTCTCACACATGGTGAGGAGGTCCAGGGGTTTATGACTGATGTGGAGAAAACAACTTTCTGTTTTATCAGAATCTTACATTCTGTCATGGGTCTTGGAGTCGGGAGGCTTTGTAGAGCTTAGCCCGAAATAAAGGCTCCATTCCTAGGTTAACATCTTACCTGGTAGCCATACCTCCTTATTAGTCTCAGCTCTCCACAGGGTTTCATTTATGTGAGCTGACTGTATATAGCTCTCGCTTTCTCTGCTGTGAGAGTCTGCTGTGGGGTGAAAAGGCTGACTGATGACAGAACACTAAAAAGGTAAAAGAGAGGCCCGTTTGTTTTGAGGAATATCATCAATAGGGGGCGCCCTCTTAGTCAGGAACTTTAATGAGTTTAGTTAGTGGCTCAGAGGAGCAGGTGTTTTGTTTGTTTTATGCTATGGACTTTCAGTACTGAGTCCTCCTGCAAATTAAACTCCAGAACAAACCTGTTTGGACTGTTCCTGTGTGTACCATCTATTACTGCTGCCAATACAGTTTGAACCAGGGGCGGACCGACAACTCATGGGGCCCCCGGGCAGTAGGGGATCATGGGGCCCCTGTGTCCTTGCCCAAACTCAAAAAAGCCTATGAAAATGGTACCAGGGGCATCTCATGGGGCCCCCTACTGACCCCGGGCCCTTGGGCAGTGCCTGAGTTTCCAAATGGTCAGTCCGCCCCTGCGCTTGACACACCTAAGCATGAGCAATACTTAGTAACTCTTCTCCTGCCAGGAGTTCTGGCGTTCAAAGGAGCAAAGCAAACGCCCCGTGTGCATGAGGCCTTAACCACTTGTCCCCCTGGGCCAATTCTGATATTTTTGTTACACATGTAAAATCTGCATTTTTTTGCTAGAAAATTGCTTAGAACTCCCAAACATTATATTTTTTAAGCTGAGACCCTGCAGAATAAAATGGTGGGTATTGCAATAGGGGATCATGGGGCCCCTGTGTCCTTGCCCAAACTCAAAAAAGCCTATGAAAATGGTACCAGGGGCATCTCATGGGGCCCCCTACTGACCCCGGGCCCTCGGGCAGTGCCCAAGTTTCCAAATGGTCAGTCTGCCCCTGGTTTGAACCCATACCCTATATATATATATATATACACTATATTGCCCCCCAAAGTATTGGGACACCCCCCCCCCCCAAATCATTGGATTCAGGCGTTCCAATCACCCTCATGGCCACAGGTTTATAAATTCAAGCACCTAGGCATGCAGACTGCTTCTACAAGCAAATAATATACAATAATATTTATTGTTCATTCATTTATTCATTGTTCAAGACAACCTGCACTATAAAATGTATTCACATTCGCTCAATAAGATAATGGAAGAACAATGATGGTGTGTAAACCATAGCAGCTGAGTTTAACATTGTGTACATAAGGTAGAACAATGAAGAAAGTTAGAACTTGAAAAAAGAGATTGAGACAAACATAAAAGTCTCTCTCTCTGCAGAATTTTCTATAGTGTGAAATCCATTGGCAGTAGCAAGACTCCTTATTACTAGCTGCAGTATGTCAGCAGGACAGGAAATTGCGATGTGGAGGTCTCACAGCCCAAGACCTTTAAACATTTAAAAAGCTATGAGCTGATTCACCTCACTAGTATACATCTGAAAACAAAATTAGGTGTGTAAAGTGAACCGAAGCATATCTAAACCCAATACTAAAATGTAATACACTGCTCAGAAAAATTAAAAGAACACTTTTTAATCAGAGTATAGCATCAAGTCAATTAAACTCCTGGGATATTGATCTTGTCAGCTAAGTAGCAGAGGGGGTTGTTAATCAGTTTCAGCTGCTTTGGTGGTAATGAAATTAACAACAGGTGCACTGCATGGGCAACAATGAGATGACCCCCAAAACAGGAATGGTTTTACAGGTAGAGGCCACTGACATTTTTTTCCCTACTCCTCTTTTCTGACTGTTTTTCACTAGTTTTACATTTGGCTAGGGTCAGTGTCACTACTGGAAGCATGAGACCTGGACCCTACAGAGGTTGCACAGGCAGTCCAACTCCTCCAGGGTGGCACATCAATACGTGCCATTGCCAGAAGGTTTGCTGTGTCTCCCAGCACAGTCCAAGAGCATGGAGGAGATTCCAGGAGATAGGCAATTACTCTAGGAGAGCTGGACAGGGCCGTAGAAGGTCCTTAACCCATCAGTATCTGTTCCTTTGTGCAAGGAGGAACAGGATGAGCATGCCAGAGCCCTACAAAATGACCTCCAGCAGGCCGCTGGTGTGAATGTCTCTGATCAAACAAACAGAAACAGACTTCATGACGGTGTGCTGAGGGCCAAGCATCCTCTAGTGGGCCCTGTGCTCACTGCCAGGCACCAGAGAGCTTGATTGGCATTTGCCATTGAACACCAGAATTGGCAGGTCCTCCACTGGCGTCCTGTGCTTTTCACAGATGAGAGCAGATTCACCCTGAGCACATATAACAGATGTGAAAGGGTCTGTAGAAGCTATGGAGAATGTTATGCTGCCTGTAACATCGTTCAGTAAGACTGTTTTGGTGGTGGGTCAGTGATGATCTGGGGAGGCATATCCATGGAGGGACGCACAGACCTCTACAGGCTATACAATGGCACCCTGACTGGCATTAGGTATCGGGATGAAATCCTTGGACCCATTGTCAGACCCTACACTGGTGCAGTGGATCCTGGGTTCCTCCTGGTGCAAGACAATGCCCAGCCTCATGTGGCGAGAGTATGCAGGCAGTTCCTGGAGGATGAAGGGAGTGATACCATTGAATGGCCCCCACGCTCGCCTGACCTAAATCCAATAGAACACCTCTGGGATATCATGTTTCAGTCCATCTGACACTGCCAGGTTGCACCTCAGACTGTCCAGGAGCTAGTCCAGATCTGGGAGGAAATACCCCAGGACACCATCCGTTGTCTCATTTGGAGTATGCCCCGACGTTGTCAGGCATACATACAAGCACGTGGGGGCCATACAAACTATGGAGTACCATTTTGAGTTGCTGCAATGAAATTTCAGCAAAGTGGATTAGCCTGCTGCATCATTTCTTCACTTTGATTTCCAGGGTGTCTTTGAATTCAGTCCTCTGTAGGTTGATCATTTTCATTTCCATCAAACGATGGGGCATCCTTACATTCCTAACACATTACCCCGTCCATATTAGTGTAGATATCCAGCATGATATTTTTGCCCATTGAGATCTGATGTGTTTTCAAAGTGTCCCTTTAATTATTTTGAGCAGTGTATATTGAAACGTACTAGTCCTTGAATGTGGTGTCAGCATTATTTTTTTAAAGAATTTTTAAGTTATTACCTGGTAGTCCTTTGAATAACACACTTTCTGTCCCTAGATGGCTACGCTCACTCCTCCACTGTATCAGGACAACAAACACAAGATAGGACTATAGAACACCTTTACTTATGTCCAAACTGAGGGGTGTGGCTTTGTAATCCTCAGAGAACAATGCAATTAATGACAGACAGCACAGAGCACACTGAAAGTTAAAAACTCATACAATTTCTGGCATGGTCAACAGGTATTTTTGGAGCTTATCAGACAGATATAACAAAGCACTTTCAATGAGATATCTGAAGTAAAAATAATCACCGTGTCGCATCAGTGTCCCATTGTAGTGATTTCTCTTGACTTCCTATTTCATAGTCACAGCAGCAAGTGGTCAGAAATCCCTCCAAAGTGAGGATAGTCCCTGGTTATCACCAGGGACACCAGAACTAGTGTTGCCATTGGAAGATTTCCCCTGTATTTCTTTTTTTGGTGACAGCCCAAAATTTAAGATTTTCTTTCACTTTCATTTTCGGTGATAATGGTCACTAGCAGGGGACTAACCATTTGGAAACTCGGGCACTGCCCGAGGGCCCAGGGTCAGTAGGGGGCCCCATGAGATGCCCCTGGTACCTTTTTCATAGACTTTTTTTAGTTTGGGCAAGAACACAGGGGCCCCATGATCCCCTATTGCCCGGGGGCCCTGTCAGGGATCACGGCTACAAATGGCTCCGCGCATGCGCAGAGCGCCGATCCATTCTAGCCGGCGGACACTAGGACCTGGCACCAATGGCAGGGCAGGGTGCACTATTTAAACCTGCCCTGCACCTACACACATTGCCGTATGGTCTTATCCCTGTGTACCTGTATCCTGTTTTTGAAGATTCGTTGCTGACCTGCCTGGACCTGACCTCTGCTGACTTCTCCTGCTCTGACCCCTGGCTAAGTTTGACCTCTCTTGTGGATACCCCTACCTGATCTGAACTACTGGTACCGACCTCGGCGAGTGACCTGACTATTCTTCTGCCTGCTGCCTTGTACTATGCTGACCTCTCTGTTACCGACCTGGCCCATCTGACCACGCTCATCCGTCCATCTATCTGGCACGGATCCAGCCATCCCTGCTTCCGCCCTTCTGCCTCTTCACGTCAGGCTCTCCACCTGCACAGACCCCCGGCGGACTCCTCTACTGCATACGGGTGTACTCAGAGGCCGCGACCTGGTTCCAGTCTGCTCCAAGTCTATCCCCACCACCAGGGGCTCTGGTGAACAAGCAGGCTGGGGCTTAGACTCCGCGCTCTGGGGAATCCTGTCCTGTGGGCAGCTAGAGGTACCGCCAGACGGTTGCTAACAGGCCCCATGAGTTGTCAGTCCGCCCCTGGTCACTAGAACAAACAGAGTTGATGAATCTTCTTAATGGGCACACAGATAACAATAAAAACCTGATGGATGTTCTACCCTCTCCACTCTATCCACAACTAAAAACAAAGTTTTGGTTGCAGTTGCGCTTTAACAGACTAAAAGGAACCAAATATGAGAGGTTCATTGTTAGGGTTTAAGTACACTTTAATGGTCTACAACAGGGGTTTCCAATCTTTCTAAACAAAGGACCAGTTTACTGTCCCTCAGACTTTAGGGGGGTTCGGGCTGTGGCCAGTGGGAGTAGAAAATACCCTAACATTGCTTTCATGGGAAGAATAAAGCCCCATTGTTGGTATCAGTTGAAGGAATAGCGTCCCATTGTTGGTATCATGTGAAGGAATAGAGCCCCATTGTTGATATCAGTTGAAGGAATAGCGCTCCATAGTTGGTATGAGTCAGAAAAATAGAGCCCCATTGTTGGTATCAGTTGAAGGAACAGAGCCCCATTGTTTGTATCAGTTAGAGGAATAAAGCACTATTGTTGGTGTCATTGGAGGAATAGAGCCCCATTGTTGATATCAGTTGGAGGACGAGAGCCCCATTGTTGGTATCAGTTGGTGGAATGGAGCCCTACTGTTAGTATCAATTGGAGGAATACAACCCTATTGTTGGTATCAGTTGGAAAAATAGAGCCCCATTGTTGGTGTCAGTTGGAGGAATGGAGCCCCATTGTTAGTGTCAGGGTTCTGTCCGCAGCAGAGGTACTCAGAGACCTGGCATTCCTGCCAGTACCTTGCATGGCCACAGAAATGCACGCTGGCAAAAATCTATGCACATTGGCGCACAGACACGGGCCAGAACATGCATGCGCACTGGTGCATAGTTACGCACGCATTAGCTCAGTTTGCCACCAGCTGGCCTTTATAAGGAAGCCCATCACTCCCTCAAATTGCTGGTTGATCTCTAGCTCCCCAGTACCTTTGTCTGTGTTCCCTTGCTACTGTGATCTGCTTTTACCAATTTGGCTTGTTCCTGGACCTGTCTTCTCTGCCTGACTCCTGATCTGACCCTGGCTTGGCTAACGGATATTCGCACATGCTCTCCTGATCTGACCCCGGCTTGGCTAATAGATATTTTCACCTGCTCTCCTGATCTGACCCCGGCTTGGCTAATAGATATTCCCACCTGCTCTCCTGATCTGACCCCGGCTTGGCTAATAGATATTCTCACTTGCTCTCCTGTGTATGACCCCAGCTATCCTATTGACTACGTCTGTTACAATCTCCACCCGGCATCTGACCTTGGCTTTGAACGGACTACTCTGTGGTCCTCTGCTACCCTGTCTGCAGACACCTATCCAGTGCATCAGCTGTGCTCCTGGCTATACCTCTAACAAGCACTCCTACAGGTGACCCGTGCTACTTTGGGCCTTACTCCTTCTGTCACATATCCAGAAGAGTCTGGAATCCCTCTCTCCATTGCCTGTAACACCAGGTACGTGATAGTTAGTATCAGTTGGAGGAATAGAACCCAATCATTGGTATCAATGGGAGGCATAATACCCTATTGTTGGCATTAGTGGGAGAAATTAAGCTCCATCATTGGTGTCAGTGTGAGGAATAGTGACCCCTTCATTGATGTTACTGTAGGGAATAGTGCCCCAAGGGCAGGCAAATGGCCTCATCACAGTTTAGAAACCACTGGTCTACAGTTTTATGACCATTGTTTAAGGTAGCATGTACCAGTGCCAACTGCACATATTCAGGAGGCCATCATCCCACCACCTAGAGACCGTCCCAGAGCTCTAAGCTGAGCTGCGCATGTGCAGAAGACAGCAAGCGGGCAGGTAGGGCCAATTTATTGCAGAAGGGACAATGTATGTCTTTTCTGCAATAAAAGCCTACCTGCTCACTGTTTCTGACAGTGAAAATTCTATTCCGCTTTAAAGGTTTGGTTGAGTTGTTTTTACACTCTTACTTTTTCTGTGCTGTCCATTCATCTTATCTATTTATGTATGTTTTTTCTCTGATCTTTTATAATGGATCTTGTTAAGAGGAATATCAAAAGTCATTTTTTAAAGGCTGAAGAGCACACAAATGTGCGGGCATTGATTTATAAAGGGGCTGTAATAGAGATGATCTCTAGCTGTCTCATTTAATGTGTCTTCAGTCTATGACTGTTTTTTGAAGCATGTGCCTAGTCTCAAACAACCCTCTACAGCATGTTCGCAGTCTCTGACCATCTCTTGTTTTATAAAAATCTGCTCCCGTGGCAGTCTGCCAAACCCAGCCTTGCAATATGCTTCTCCAGCTCTTATGTTTCTATTTTCTTACTATTCTTTAATTTTAATGAAATCTTCTGTCCTCTCCATCCAAGTCAGTAATTGGGATTGCTGATAAAAGCTTTGCTAATTCTACTTTCTACAAGTAACTGTACATTGCATATACTGGATGATACCCCTTAGCAGGTTTGTATTTAGATATCATGCCACACTAGCCATATAGTTACATAGGCTGAAATAAAGACACAGGTCCATCTAGTTCACAACAAAAATAAAATTAAAAACTCATAACATTGGACTAGTAGATCCAAACGAAGACCAAAACCTTTATAAAGCATGGTGAAATTTGCTCTAACAGGATAAAATTAATTCCTGGTCCCCAAAAGCAATCCAGTACTCATTGGATCACAATCTACAGCAGCGTTTCTTGACTTTTTTAACATGGAGGAACCCTTGAAGTAAGTCTCAGGTAACCTCTACTATTAATCACTATATATAAAGCTCAGGATACATTAGCGTGATGATCAATAAGAACAATGCTCCTTACATTTGTGGCCAGTTTGAACAATCCCCCATTACAGATAGCTAAAAAGTTTGTTGGTGTCATTGGATAATTATTCAAGAGGCAGAAATCAATAATTGCTCATGGAACCCCTAGCAACTTCTGGAGGAACCCCAGGGTTCCATGGAACACTGGTTAAGAAAGGCTGATCTACAGCATTATTTTTTTGTAAATACAGGTGAAACTCGAAAGATTAGAATATCGTGCAAAAGTTCATTTATTTCAGTAATGCAACTTAAAAGGTGAAACTAATATATGAGATAGACTCATTACATGCAAAGCAAGATAGTTCAAGCCGTGATTTGTCATCATTGTGATGATTATGGCTTACAGCTCATGAAAACCCCAAATCCACAATCTCAGAAAATGAGAATATTACATGCAATCAATAAAACAAGGATTGTACATAGAACAATATCGGACCTCTGAAAAGTAGAAGCATGCATATGTACTCAGTACTTGGTTTGGGCCCCTTTTGCACCAATTACTGCCTCAATGCGGTGTGGCATGGAAGCTATCAGCCTGTGGCACTGCTGAGGTGTTATGGAAGACCAGGATGCTTCAATAGCGGCCTTCAGCTCTTCTGCATTGTTCGGTCTCATGTCTTTCTCTTGGCGATGCCCCATAGATTCTCTATGGGGTTCAGGTCAGGTGTGTTTGCTGGCCAATCAAGGACGGTAATCCCACGGTCATTGAACCAGGTTTTGGTGCTTTTGGCAGTGTGGGCAGGTGCCAAGTCCTGCTGGAAAATGAAGTCAGCATACCCATAAAGGTTGTCTGTGGAAGGAAGCATGAAGTGCTCCAAAATCTCCTGGTAGACGGCTGCGTTGACCCTGGACTTAATGAAGCACACTGGACCAACACCAGCAGATGACATGGCTCACTAAATCAACACAGACTGTGGAAACTTCACACTGGACTTCAAGCATCTTGCAGTGTGTGCCTCTCCATTCTTCCTCCATACTCTGGGTCCTTGGGCCTCTCCATTCTTCCTCCATACTCTGGGTCCTTAGTTTCCAAATGAGATGCAAAAGTTGCTCTCATCAGAAAAGAGGACTTTGGACCACAGAGAAACAGACCAGGTCTGTTTTTCTTTAGCCCAGGTAAGACGCTTCTGACGTTCTTTGTTGTTCAGGAGCGGCTTGACAAGAGGAATATGACATTTGAAGCCCATGTCCAGGATCCGTCTGTGTGTGGTGGCTCTTGATGCACTGACTCCAGCCTCAGTCCACTCCTTGTGAAAGTCCCCAACACTTTTGAATGGCCTTTTCCTGACAATCCTCTCCAGGCTGTGGTCATCCCTGCTACTTGTGCACCTTTTTCTTCCACACTTTTCCCTTCCACATAACTTTCTATTAATGTGCTTTGATACAGCACTTTGGGAACATCCAACTTCTTTTGCAATTACCTTTATGAGGCTTTTCCTCCTTATGGAGGGTGTCAATGATGGTTTTCTGCACAACTGTCAGGTCAGCAGTCTTTCCTATGATTCTGATTCCTACTGAACCAGACTGAGAGACCATTTAAAGGCTCAGGAAGCCTTTGCAGGTGTTATGGCTTAATTAGCTGATTAGAGTGGGACACTTTGAGCCAAGAATATTGCACCTTTTCACAATATTCTCATTTTCTGAGATTGTGGATTTGGGGTTTTCATGAGCTGTAAGCCATAATCATCACAATTATGACAAATCACGGCTTGAACTATCTTGCTTTGCATGTAATGAGTCTATCTCATATATTAGTTTCACCTTTTAAGTTGCATTACTGAAATAAATGAACTTTTGCACAATATTCTAATTTTTTGAGTTTCACCTGTATTTATAACCTGTCCTTTTTGATACAATCTACAGGGTTGGTTAGATCTAGCTCCCGTGAAGACGATTTCACATTTTAATAGCTCTCTAAAGAACTCTTTCCATATGCTAAAGGTAACCCCCTTTTTCACTAGGCACAAAGAGTGACTGCTTGTCATTTGCAATCCCCTTAATGTGAACAACTGTGCAACAATTATACTTCTTTGACCGACCAAGTATCTACAATCATATGTTATTTGCCCTTTCCCAATATATTTGTTTAGGTAAAGTAGAACTAAGGTCAAAAACTAAAAATCATTATTTGATAAAACTAAGTACCATGTAATATACACTCACCGGCCACTTTATTAGGGACACCTGTTCAAATGTTTGGTAACACAAATTTCTAATCAGCCAATCACATGACAGCAACTCAATGCATCTAGACGTGGTGAAGGCGACTTTCTGAAGTTCAAACTGAGCATCAGAATGGGGAATAAAGGGAATTTAAGTGACTTTGAACGTGGCATGATTGCTGGTGCCAGACAGGTTGGTCCGATTATTTCAAAAACTGCTGATCTTCTGGGATTTTCACACACAATCATCTCTAGGGTTTGCAGAGAATGGTCCGAAAAGAGAAAATTTCCAGTGAGCAGCAGCTGTGTGGACAAAAATGCCTTGTTGATGTCAGAGAAGAATGAGCAGACTGGTTCCATCCTGCCTTGTATCAACAGTTCAGGCTGGTGGTGGTGTAATGGTGTGGGGGATATTTTCTTTGCACTAGCAAGGTGTACCTAATAAAATGGCCGGTAAGCAGGGGAGGACTGACCATTTGGAAACTCGGGCACTGGTCAGTAGGGGGCCCCATGAGATGCCCCTGGTACCTTTTCATAGGCTTTTTTGAGTTTGCGCATGGACACAGGGGCCCCATGTTCCCCTATTGCCCGGGGGCCCCATGAGTTGTCAGTCCGCCCCTGCCGGTAAGTGTATGTCTGGCTCTGTTTGTCATGTAAATGCAAGTAAATAGAGAAATGTACCTGCTCCCCCTCCAGCTTCCTTTACACAGTTTCCTCATTTTCTAAATGTTTCAGTTGTCCTCTTTTGCGTTACGTTATTATTCAAGAGACTGCAGCATGGGGTGACGTCATTAGGGAGTATTGCTACCTTTCCTTAGAAAGCCCTAGTGTGTCAATCACCATAGAATACATGCCAAGGCTCAGCCCACTCTTCTTACATTCAGTCCGCCTTTACCCCAACTATGCCCTGGCCATGTCCCTCCCATGACACTGTTCAGTGCTCATTGAATCATGGGAACTGTAGTCCCATGTGGGAAACACAGATGCTAGCATGGGGGAAGGCAATGGCATGCTAGCTCTGCAAGACTTCTCCCAGCATCATTATCTGATTCCAGCAGCACAGGCTCAGAGGGTGGGTTACAGCAAGCAATCGCAGGTGTATGCTTAGGTAATCAGAATTTTATTTATTATATTTATTAATATACGTCATTTTCATAAACTTTGGTAAGGGTTCACTAAAAATATATAGGCTGCCTTTAGTTGTACTTTAATCTTTCTTCCTAGCTGAGCTCCCACATGCCCTATATTACATTTTTTTGCCTTTATCTTCACACTCTTTCAGTTCTGCAACACCCTAATGAAATGGTACCCAAAATTAAATAGCATATTTAAAGATAGGCTTCATTAATGTATTGCACAGGGGCGAAAATATGCTATTGTTCTGAGTCAAGTCTTCTTTAATACAAGCTTGTATCTTGCTTGCCCTAGAAACTGCAGATTTATACACTTAAATGATGATGTTCTTTTGTACAAGCCTCACTCCCTATGCTGTGTGGTTATTTTAGTAAAAACAAATACTAGAATACACTACAGGAGTCAGCATTGGATCTGCTCTACTGTATATGCAAGACCAGGGGCGGACTGACAACTCATGCGGCCCCCGGGCAGTAGGAGATCATGGGGCCCCTGTGTCCTTGCCCAAACTCAAAAAAGCCTATGAAAAAGGTACCAGGGGCATCTCATGGGCCCCGCTACTGACCACGGGCTCGAGCTTCCAAATGGTCAGTCCTCCCCTGTGCAAGACTACTTTTGAAATGTACAGTCCATCAAATGAGAGAAAAGGTTTAGTTTTATAATGAAGAGTCTTTTGACTCTTCTTAACCCCTTCCCTCCACCACCTCCCAGCCCTTTACCAGATTATAAATGCCAGGAGGCATTGGCGGGCATTCTGATCATGTGACCATTGTTATTGGCAGTCACAGTGGTCACATGATTGGAAAGCTTCCTATTGCAAGTATGCATCAGGAGCTTTCTGGTACCAGCTGGTTACTGTGCTAAGAGCACTCAGGGACCACGTTCTCAGTGTTCACAATAAAGTGTTTACCTAAGGACTCATATACAGTAAGCCTACCTGCTGAGAGGTCCCATATATTCATATGGCCAACAAGAAGTGGTTAGTGTCCCCTGCAACCCCTACAGTTCTTTTGCTCAGTTTATCCATAGTTCACAGGTTGAATAATAACTTCTGGACCTGCGTGTTACACCTCCTTTCCAAGCCATTTTTCCATTTTTAGTGCTGTCATAGTTTGACTGACAATTAATCCATCGTGAAACACTATACCCAAATTCATTTTATATCATTTTTGATACAGACAGAGCTTTCTTTTGGTGGTATTTAACAGCCACTGATTTATTTATTTTTATTTTGTTAATATATAAAGGAAAAAACTCATCCCAAGGTGATCTCAGTTTTTGTCACAGTTGTTTGGAAATGAAGAAACATGCTGGTACTGCAGTGGTTAAAACAAATAAAGCGCACTTAGTCTGTAGAAGTCGCACTCTGAAGCAAAGAATGAGTCTTCCATTATTAATGAAAGAATGTTAACAGGATGAAGAGTTGAAAAGCTAAAATTGGAAGGTGTCAGGATAAACCCAAAACACTTCAAACACCCCCACTCCAAAACAGTCCCACAATCATTGGTGGTCAGGGGCACATTTAAACCCCCCCGCAAAGTAATCCCACAGTCATTGATGGTCAATGGTAATCATGGCAGGGAGCTGCTCCTATTGGCTCTTTGCCTTTTTCTGATAATCTCTAATGTCTCATGACAATGAAAGCAACTGCTTTGCACAGATGCCAGGCCAATGCACAAACTTCAACAGAAGGACATACAGGTACATCTAACCACCCTAGAACGAGCACTATCCAGCAGTTTAGTTACAATGGCTTAAAGAAAATGTTACTGGATATTTTGAGTGCTAGTACTGCTCTCTTACCCTGCCAACCTTGACACTAGCCCCCAAGAACCATCATAGTAAATACAGCCCTAATAAAAGAGGGACAAAAGATAAGAAAAATGTTAACACAATTAGGGATGAGCCAAACGGCTCTATATTTGATTCGGGCAGAGTTTGGGGAACCTCTAATGCCTTTGGATTATGAAACCAAACCCCACTGAAGTCAATGCGAATTGAATCTGTCAAAACAAAAATGCCCATTTTCTGGGCTAATAGGCAGATTACATTTTATTGCTGGCTTCTTTTTAATGGAAGCAAAAACAGCACACAGACCCCCAAAGTTCCCCCAAAATACATAACAGACCCTAAGGGACTGGTATGGATTTTAAGGGCAAAAAAAAAAAAAAAAGAGCATGCTGTCCCCCAGGAAATCCATACAAGATCCTTTTGGTGTAGTGTGGATTTTAAGAGGAATCCCTGCTCAAAAAAACAAAAAGAAAAATGTGTGAGGTCTCCCTAAAAATGTACACCAGATTCTTAATCCAAGCATGCAGCTTGGCTGGCCAGGAAAGGGTTGGAGCAAGCATGCAACCCTCCTTCTCCTAACCATGCCAAGCCACATACCCTCAACATAGGATGGGGCCTCTTTCCAACAACCCTAGTTGGCGGTTGTGGGACTCTGCAGGTGGGGGGCTTGTTGTTTGGCCATATTTAGGAAACAATGTAACCCCTCCGGGACTTCCAGCCAAGTATTGAATGGTCTGGT
Source organism: Staurois parvus (assembly GCF_062004578.1). Classification (NCBI taxonomy): domain Eukaryota; kingdom Metazoa; phylum Chordata; class Amphibia; order Anura; family Ranidae; genus Staurois; species Staurois parvus. The sequence goes on along the minus strand of NW_028317933.1, from coordinate 2,085,928 downwards.
AGACATCCAGAACCCACTGCCTCCTTATCAACCATTGACAGCTGGAAGCTGCCACGTTGGTCCACGCCAATCACCTTAAAGGTTTGGCATTGAGACAACCATCTGAACAGCCAGTGTTGGCATTGGGATAACCATCTGAACAACCAGGTTCAGATCAAGCACTGGCTGTTCAGATTGTTGTCTCAATGCCAAACCTTTAAAGTGTTCAGCGTGGACCAAAGTGACAGCTTCCAGCTGCCAATGGTTGATAAGGAAGCAGCAGGTGCTTGCACCCACTGCGGCATTACCAAACACTGATGTCATCCAGCCCATTCAATTACATGGCTGTGAGTCCCAGTGGGGTTACATTGTTACCTAAATATTGCCACAAGATAAGCCCCCCACCTGCAGAACCACACAACCATCAACCGGGGTTGCTTGAAAGAGGCCCCATCCCATGTTCAAACCAAACACAGAGCTCATCCCTAATCAAAATTTGTACTTTTTGAGTCTTGGCGCTACCCTCTTACCCTGCTGCCCTTGGTACATGGGAAATCAGCCCTATTCCTCGGTGTGCAAATGATGGGTACATTTAAAAACTACCATTGGTCCCCATAAGAGGTGTTAAATTCCAATGCGCATAGGCATGCTCAAACATATGCAAACAAAATGCAACATCTTGCAGTATTTTACATAGTAAACTGAACTCTCAAAGCGTTTTAGTCTTATGAATGTTAAATAATGCTTCTAATTTCCCTGGTTAAAAAAAAAATGTCAAGAGTTTGATGCAAGAGTTTCAGGTTAGAATGAACATTCCAGCCAATTATCTTTAATTCATCCCTAATTTCCAGACATCTGTAGATATTTGCTTAAACAGATAAGTTTCTTTTTTTACATCCTAATCTGCAACTCTATAAGCATGTACTATATCATTAAATATGACTGGGCTGGTACAGCAAGCTGTTGAGCCGTACAGCTGCACCTCTTACTATAATAATGCCTTTTACAGTGTATGGTTAGTGTATATTTATGAGTCATCTGGCCACATATAGATTTCTAGGTAGTAATATATCATTTAACTCATCATTAGAGATGAGCGAAGAAATGAAAAATTCGATTCGACTGATTCGGCGAATTCGTGGACAATATTCGATTCGAGTCGAATAAATTCGCTGTGAATTTAACTTAAAAAAGGGTGTTTCTAGGCTTCAGAGAGACTTAATATTAGTGCAGAACACTGTACCTTTAATTTAAATGCCCTTGGAGTCTGCTGGGGAAGAGAAATAATACTGTCAGTCAGTATGACATGCAGATGAGTGCCGTCGATCTTAGAATCACCGCACACTTCACTCATTTGGGCAGTCACGGGGCCAAAACCAGAGTGTGGAGCCACAGTGTGGCGGTGGAGGCAGCAGCAATGGGAGGCCATACAGCACCCTATGACAAAAATGGAAACCACCAGCAGTGTGAGGAGACCTGAAAGTGGCACATGGCAGAGTGTGGCGATAGAGACAGCAGCAATGGGAGGCCGTACAGGGACCCATGACACACTCTGGACCTGGCAGCAGCATGAGGAGGCGGTACAGGGGCCCATGACAGATTACGGGCCTGGCAGCAGCATGAGGAGTCGGTACAGGGGCCCATGGCAGATTACGGGCCTGGCAGCAGCAATGGGAGGCCGTACAGGGACCCATGACACACTCTGGACCTGGCAGCAGCATGGGGAGGCGGTACAGGGGCCCATGACAGATTACGGGCCTGGCAGCAGCATGAGGAGTCGGTACGGGGGCCCATGACACACTCTGGACCTGGCAGCAGCATGAGGAGGCGGTACAGGGGCGCATGACAGATTACGAGCCTGGCAGCAGCAACTTGGACAGGAGGACGTTCAGCTTCTGCACCGTCGGGTGCGTGCTCGCAAACTGTTGTCTCTTGGAAACGGATTCCAAGAAAGACTGCTGACGGAATCCGTGAAGAGGAGTAGCAGGAGAAGGAGCATCTGAACGAGCGGAATATGCCAACAAGCGACAACAGTGGCCCATGACAGATTACGGGCCTGGCAGCAGCATGAGGAGTCGGTACGGGGGCCCATGGCAGATTACGGGCCTGGCAGCAGCTATGGGAGGCCCGTAATCTGCCAGCACCCTATGACAAAAAATGGAACCCACCAGCAGTGTGAGGAGACCTGAAAGTGGCACATGGCAGAGTGTGGCGATGGAGACAGCAGCAATGGGAGGCCGTACAGGGACCCATGAGAGACTCTGGACCTGGCAGCAGCATGAGGAGGCGGTATAGGGGCCCATGGCAGATTAGGGGCCTGGCAGCAGCTATGGGAGGCCCGTAATCTGCCAGCACCCTATGACAAAAAATGGAACACACCAGCAGTGTGAGGAGACCTGAAAGTGGCACATGGCAGAGTGTGGCGATGGAGGCAGCAGCAATGGGAGGCCGTACAGGGACCCATGAGAGACTCTGGACTTGGCAGCAGCATGAGGAGGCGGTATAGGGGCCCATGGCAGATTAGGGGCCTGGCAGCAGCTATGGGAGGCCCGTAATCTGCCAGCACCCTATGACAAAAAATGGAACACACCAGCAGTGTGAGGAGACCTGAAAGTGGCACATGTTTGGGGCATGATTCATGGCGGATTTAGTCAGTTGTGTCAGGAACTGGTGGTTTGAAATCCAGACTAATCCACGCCTGATTCATTTTCACAAACGTCAGTCTCTCCACACTTTGGGTGGACAGTCGTGTCCTCCGCGGAGTTGCAATACCTCCTGCCGCACTAAACACGCGCTCCGATGCCACGCTACTGGCCGGGCATGACAGCCTTTCAAGGGCAAATTCAGCTAGTTGGGGCCAAAGGTCAAGTTTCGTTGCCCAGTAGTCAAGGGGATTGTCTACCTCGGTTGGCAGGGTGCTGTCCAAGTAGGCCTAAGCCTGTTGTTTGAGGTCCTGCTCCAGGTCCACCTGATGCTGCTGCTGCTGCTGCGGCTGGTTAGTAGTTTCCTCACTGCGCTGGTGAAGAAAGCTACTCATCATCGACTGCAGACTGAGGCAGCCGCTGCTGGTGGAGCTGCCACTGCTCCTACCACCCCACCCCTCCCCTGCTGCCATGGCAGCGGAACACGAGCGCACAGGGCCCACAGTGTCTGAGGATGGACGTTGGCGCAGACAGGCAGAGACCAGCTGACTACATAGGTGTTTTTTATAGTACGTTATTTTGGCCTCCCTCTCAGCAGGTGTGAAAAAGGCCACCATTTTTGAACGGTAGCGAGGGTCCAACAAGGTGGACAGCCAAAAGTCATCCCTCTGTCTGATGGTTATTATTCGGCTGTCGCTACGCAAGCAACCGAGCATGCTATGGGCCATTTGTGCCAAGGAATGCGAGGGACTCCCTGCCTCCATCTCCACAGCATACTGCCACGGTGCGTCTAGGTCCTCTGTCTCCTCTTCCTCCTCCTCTACCAGATGCTCCTGCTCCTCCACTCCTGTCCGCTGAGTGGAAAAACCACCCATTTCACTCAATAATTCCTGAGCACCAATGTCCTCCTCTACCTCCTCCTCTTCTTCCAGTCCTGCCCCCACAGGGGCCATGTGGCGTTGAGATCTGTGCGCCACGTCTACCGCACCCTGACCAGCCATTGTTAACAGCATTTGTTCCAGGACGTGCAACAGAGGAATGACGTCGTTCATCCCATAGTCCTGCCGACTCACGAATAGCGTGGCCTCCTCAAAGGGCCTGAGCAAGCGCAGGTGTCACGCATGAGCTGCCAATGGCTGACATCTAAGTTACACAGGGAGTACCTTTATCTGCTTTTAACATCAGGAAATCTGTGATGGCCTTTTGCTGTTCGTAAAGGCGGTCTAACATATGTAGGGTTGAATTCCACCTTGTTGCAACGTCACAGCATGAGGAGTCGGTATAGGGGCCCATGGCAGATTAGGGGCCTGGCAGCAGTTATGGGAGGCCCATAATCTGCCAGCACCCTATGACAAAAAATGGAACACACCAGCAGTGTGAGGAGACCTGAAAGTGGCACATGGCAGAGTGTGGCGATGGAGACAGCAGCAATGGGAGGCCGTACAGGGACCCATGAGAGACTCTGGACCTGGCAGCAGCATGAGGAGGCGGTATATAGGGGCCTACGGCAGATTAGGGGCCTGGCAGCAGCTATAGGAGGCCCGTAATCTGCCAGCACCCTATGTCAAAAAATTCAACACACCAGCAGTGTGTGAGGAGACCTGAAAGTGGCACATGGCAGAGTGTGGCGATGGAGACAGCAGCAATGGGAGGCCGTACAGGGACCCATGACAGACTCTGGACTTGGCAGCAGCATGAGGAGGCGGTATATAGGGGCTTATGGCAGATTAGGGGCCTGGCAGCAGCTATAGGAGGCCCGTAATCTGCCAGCACCCTATGTCAAAAAATTCAACACACCAGCAGTGTGAGGAGACCTGAAAGTGGCACATGGCAGAGTGTGGCGATGGAGACAGCAGCAATGGGAGGCCGTACAGGGACCCATGACAGACTCTGAACTTGGCAGCAGCATGAGGAGGCGTTATATAGGGGCCCATGGCAGATTAGGGGCCTGGCAGCAGCTATGTGAGGCCCGTAATCTGCCTGCACCCTATGTCAAAAAATTTAACACACCAGCAGTGTGAAGAGACCTGAAAGTGGCACATGGCAGCAGAGTGTGGCGATGGAGACAGCAGCAATGGGAGGCCGTACAGGGACCATGACAGACTCTGGACTTGGCAGCAGCATGAGGAGGCGGTATATAGGGGCCCATGGCAGATTAGGGGCCTGGCAGCAGCTATGTGAGGCCCGTTATCTTGCAGCACCCTATGTCAAAAAATTTAACACACCAGCAGTGTGAAGAGACCTGAAAGTGGCACATGGCAGCAGAGTGTGGCGATGGAGACAGCAGCAATGGGAGGCCGTACAGGGACCCATGAGAGACTCTGGACCTGGCAGCAGCAGGAGGAGGCGGTATATAGGGGCCCATGGCAGATTAGGGGCCTGGCAGCAGCTATGTGAGGCCCGTAATCTGCCTGCACCCTATGTCAAAAAATTTAACACACCAGCAGTGTGAAGAGACCTGAAAGTGGCACATGGCAGCAGAGTGTGGCGATGGAGACAGCAGCAATGGGAGGCCGTACAGGGACCATGACAGACTCTGGACTTGGCAGCAGCATGAGGAGGCGGTATATAGGGGCCCATGGCAGATTAGGGGCCTGGCAGCAGCTATGTGAGGCCCGTTATCTTGCAGCACCCTATGTCAAAAAATTTAACACACCAGCAGTGTGAAGAGACCTGAAAGTGGCACATGGCAGCAGAGTGTGGCGATGGAGACAGCAGCAATGGGAGGCCGTACAGGGACCCATGAGAGACTCTGGACCTGGCAGCAGCATGAGGAGGCGGTATATTGGGGCCCATGGCAGATTAGGGGCCTGGCAGCAGCTATGTGAGGCCCGTTATCTTGCAGCACCCTATGTCAAAAAATTTTACACACCAGCAGTGTGAAGAGACCTGAAAGTGGCACATGGCAGCAGAGTGTGGCGATGGAGACAGCAGCAATGGGAGGCCGTACAGGGACCCATGAGAGACTCTGGACCTGGCAGCAGCAGGAGGAGGTGGTATATAGGGGCCCATGGCAGATTAGGGGCCTGGCAGCAGCTATGTGAGGCCCGTTATCTTGCAGCACCCTATGTCAAAAAATTTAACACACCAGCAGTGTGAAGAGACCTGAAAGTGGCACATGGCAGCAGAGTGTGGCGATGGAGACAGCAGCAATGGGAGGCCGTACAGGGACCCATGACAGACTCTGAACTTGGCAGCAGCATGAGGAGGCGTTATATAGGGGCCCATGGCAGATTAGGGGCCTGGCAGCAGCTATGTGAGGCCCGTAATCTGCCTGCACCCTATGTCAAAAAATTTAACACACCAGCAGTGTGAAGAGACCTGAAAGTGGCACATGGCAGCAGAGTGTGGCGATGGAGACAGCAGCAATGGGAGGCCGTACAGGGACCATGACAGACTCTGGACTTGGCAGCAGCATGAGGAGGCGGTATATAGGGGCCCATGGCAGATTAGGGGCCTGGCAGCAGCTATGTGAGGCCCGTTATCTTGCAGCACCCTATGTCAAAAAATTTAACACACCAGCAGTGTGAAGAGACCTGAAAGTGGCACATGGCAGCAGAGTGTGGCGATGGAGACAGCAGCAATGGGAGGCCGTACAGGGACCCATGAGAGACTCTGGACCTGGCAGCAGCAGGAGGAGGCGGTATATAGGGGCCCATGGCAGATTAGGGGCCTGGCAGCAGCTATGTGAGGCCCGTAATCTGCCTGCACCCTATGTCAAAAAATTTAACACACCAGCAGTGTGAAGAGACCTGAAAGTGGCACATGGCAGCAGAGTGTGGCGATGGAGACAGCAGCAATGGGAGGCCGTACAGGGACCATGACAGACTCTGGACTTGGCAGCAGCATGAGGAGGCGGTATATAGGGGCCCATGGCAGATTAGGGGCCTGGCAGCAGCTATGTGAGGCCCGTTATCTTGCAGCACCCTATGTCAAAAAATTTAACACACCAGCAGTGTGAAGAGACCTGAAAGTGGCACATGGCAGCAGAGTGTGGCGATGGAGACAGCAGCAATGGGAGGCCGTACAGGGACCCATGAGAGACTCTGGACCTGGCAGCAGCATGAGGAGGCGGTATATTGGGGCCCATGGCAGATTAGGGGCCTGGCAGCAGCTATGTGAGGCCCGTTATCTTGCAGCACCCTATGTCAAAAAATTTTACACACCAGCAGTGTGAAGAGACCTGAAAGTGGCACATGGCAGCAGAGTGTGGCGATGGAGACAGCAGCAATGGGAGGCCGTACAGGGACCCATGAGAGACTCTGGACCTGGCAGCAGCAGGAGGAGGTGGTATATAGGGGCCCATGGCAGATTAGGGGCCTGGCAGCAGCTATGTGAGGCCCGTTATCTTGCAGCACCCTATGTCAAAAAATTTAACACACCAGCAGTGTGAAGAGACCTGAAAGTGGCACATGGCAGCAGAGTGTGGCGATGGAGACAGCAGCAATGGGAGGCCGTACAGGGACCATGACAGACTCTGGACTTGGCAGCAGCATGAGGAGGCGGTATATAGGGGCCCATGGCAGATTAGGGGCCTGGCAGCAGCTATGTGAGGCCCGTTATCTTGCAGCACCCTATGTCAAAAAATTTAACACACCAGCAGTGTGAAGAGACCTGAAAGTGGCACATGGCAGCAGAGTGTGGCGATGGAGACAGCAGCAATGGGAGGCCGTACAGGGACCCATGAGAGACTCTGGACCTGGCAGCAGCAGGAGGAGGCGGTATATAGGGGCCCATGGCAGATTAGGGGCCTGGCAGCAGCTATGTGAGGCCCGTAATCTGCCTGCACCCTATGTCAAAAAATTTAACACACCAGCAGTGTGAAGAGACCTGAAAGTGGCACATGGCAGCAGAGTGTGGCGATGGAGACAGCAGCAATGGGAGGCCGTACAGGGACCATGACAGACTCTGGACTTGGCAGCAGCATGAGGAGGCGGTATATAGGGGCCCATGGCAGATTAGGGGCCTGGCAGCAGCTATGTGAGGCCCGTTATCTTGCAGCACCCTATGTCAAAAAATTTTACACACCAGCAGTGTGAAGAGACCTGAAAGTGGCACATGGCAGCAGAGTGTGGCGATGGAGACAGCAGCAATGGGAGGCCGTACAGGGACCCATGAGAGACTCTGGACCTGGCAGCAGCAGGAGGAGGTGGTATATAGGGGCCCATGGCAGATTAGGGGCCTGGCAGCAGCTATGTGAGGCCCGTAATCTGCCTGCACCCTATGTCAAAAAATTTAACACACCAGCAGTGTGAAGAGACCTGAAAGTGGCACATGGCAGCAGAGTGTGGCGATGGAGACAGCAGCAATGGGAGGCCGTACAGGGACCATGACAGACTCTGGACTTGGCAGCAGCATGAGGAGGCGGTATATAGGGGCCCATGGCAGATTAGGGGCCTGGCAGCAGCTATGTGAGGCCCGTTATCTTGCAGCACCCTATGTCAAAAAATTTAACACACCAGCAGTGTGAAGAGACCTGAAAGTGGCACATGGCAGCAGAGTGTGGCGATGGAGACAGCAGCAATGGGAGGCCGTACAGGGACCATGACAGACTCTGGACTTGGCAGCAGCATGAGGAGGCGGTATATAGGGGCCCATGGCAGATTAGGGGCCTGGCAGCAGCTATGTGAGGCCCGTTATCTTGCAGCACCCTATGTCAAAAAATTTAACACACCAGCAGTGTGAAGAGACCTGAAAGTGGCACATGGCAGCAGAGTGTGGCGATGGAGACAGCAGCAATGGGAGGCCGTACAGGGACCCATGAGAGACTCTGGACCTGGCAGCAGCAGGAGGAGGTGGTATATAGGGGCCCATGGCAGATTAGGGGCCTGGCAGCAGCTATGTGAGGCCCGTAATCTGCCTGCACCCTATGTCAAAAAATTTAACACACCAGCAGTGTGAAGAGACCTGAAAGTGGCACATGGCAGCAGAGTGTGGCGATGGAGACAGCAGCAATGGGAGGCCGTACAGGGACCCATGAGAGACTCTGGACCTGGCAGCAGCAGGAGGAGGTGGTATATAGGGGCCCATGGCAGATTAGGGGCCTGGCAGCAGCTATGTGAGGCCCGTAATCTGCCTGCACCCTATGTCAAAAAATGTAACACACCAGCAGTGTGAAGAGACCTGAAAGTGGCACATGGCAGCAGAGTGTGGCGATGGAGACAGCAGCAATGGGAGGCCGTACAGGGACCCATGAGAGACTCTGGACCTGGCAGCAGCAGGAGGAGGCGGTATATAGGGGCCCATGGCAGATTAGGGGCCTGGCAGCAGCTATGTGAGGCCCGTTATCTTGCAGCACCCTATGTCAAAAAATTTAACACACCAGCAGTGTGAAGAGACCTGAAAGTGGCACATGGCAGCAGAGTGTGGCGATGGAGACAGCAGCAATGGGAGGCCGTACAGGGACCCATGAGAGACTCTGGACCTGGCAGCAGCATGAGGAGGCGGTATATTGGGGACCATGGCAGATTAGGGGCCTGGCAGCAGCTATGTGAGGCCCGTTATCTTGCAGCACCCTATGTCAAAAAATTTTACACACCAGCAGTGTGAAGAGACCTGAAAGTGGCACATGGCAGCAGAGTGTGGCGATGGAGACAGCAGCAATGGGAGGCCGTACAGGGACCCATGAGAGACTCTGGACCTGGCAGCAGCAGGAGGAGGTGGTATATAGGGGCCCATGGCAGATTAGGGGCCTGGCAGCAGCTATGTGAGGCCCGTAATCTGCCTGCACCCTATGTCAAAAAATTTAACACACCAGCAGTGTGAAGAGACCTGAAAGTGGCACATGGCAGCAGAGTGTGGCGATGGAGACAGCAGCAATGGGAGGCCGTACAGGGACCCATGAGAGACTCTGGACCTGGCAGCAGCAGGAGGAGGCGGTATATAGGGGCCTATGGCAGATTAGGGGCCTGGCAGCAGCTATAGGAGGCCCGTAATCTGCCAGCACCCTATGTCAAAAAATTCAACACACCAGCAGTGTGAGGAGACCTGAAAGTGGCACATGTTTGAGGCATGATTCATGGCGGATTTAGTCAGTTGTGTCAGGAACTGGTGGTTTGAAATCCAGACTAATCCACGCCTGATTCATTTTCACAAACGTGAGTCTCTCCACACTTTGGGTGGACAGTCGTGTCCTCCGCGGAGTTACAATACCTCCTGCCGCACTAAACACGCGCTCCGATGCCACGCTACTGGCCGGGCATGACAGCCTTTCAAGGGCAAATTCAGCTAGTTGGGGCCAAAGGTCAAGTTTCGTTGCCCAGTAGTCAAGGGGATTGTCTACCTCGGTTGGCAGGGTGCTGTCCAAGTAGGCCCAAGCCTGTTGTTTGAGCTCCTGCTCCAGGTCCACCTGATGCTGCTGCTGCTGCTGCGGCTGGTTAGTAGTTTCCTCACTGCGCTGGTGAAGAAAGCTACTCATCATCGACTGCAGACTGAGGCAGCCGCTGCTGGTGGAGCTGCCACTGCTCCTACCACCCCACCCCTCCCCTGCTGCCATGCCAGCGGAACGCGAGCGCACAGGGCCCACAGTGTCTGAGGATGGACGTTGGCGCACAAAGGCAGAGACCAACTGACTACATAGGTGGTTTTTATAGTACGTAATTTTGGCCTCCCTCTCAGCAGGTGTGAAAAAGGCCACCATTTTGGACCGGTAGCGAGGGTCCAACAAGGTGGACAGCCAAAAGTCATCCCTCTGTCTGATGGTTATTATTCGGCTGTCGCTACGCAAGCAACCGAGCATGCTATGGGCCATTTGTGCCAAGGAATGCGAGGGACTCCCTGCCTCCATCTCCACAGCATACTGCCACGGTGCGTCTGGGTCCTCTGTCTCCTCCTCCTCCTCCTCTACCAGATGCTCCTGCTCCTCCACTCCTGTCCGCTGAGTGGAAAAACCACCCATTTCACTCAATAATTCCTGAGCACAAATGTCCTCCTCTACCTCCTCCTCTTCTTCCTGTCCTGCCCCCACAGGGGTCATGTGGCGTTGAGATCTGTGCGCCACGTCTACCGCACCCTGACCAGCCATTGTTAACAGCATTTGTTCCAGGACGTGCAACAGAGGAATGACGTCGTTCATCCCATAGTCCTGCCGACTCACGAATAGCGTGGCCTCCTCAAAGGGCCTGAGCAAGCGGCAGGTGTCACGCATGAGCTGCCAATGGCTGACATCTAAGTTACACAGGGGAGTACCTTTATCCGCTTGTAACATCAGGAAATCGGTGATGGCCTTTCGCTGCTCGTAAAGGCGGTCTAACATGTGTAGGGTTGAATTCCACCTTGTTGCAACGTCGCAGATCAGGCGATGCTGTGGAATTCCGTTCTGCCGCTGCAGCTCAATGAGGGTGTTCTTTGCGGTGTAGGAATGGCTGAAATGCATGCACAGTTTACGTGACATTTTAAGGATGTCTTGCAGTGGGATGGTGGATTTTAGGAACCGCTTGACAACCAGATTGAACACGTGAGCCATGCATGGCGCATGGCACAACCTTCCTTGACGCAGAGCAGACACCATGTTCTTTCCGTTGTCAGTCAACATGGTTCCGATTTTTAGTTTGCGCGGAGACAGCCATCTGTCGATTTCTCTGTTCATTACACTCAGCAGTTCCTCCCCTGTGTGACTACGTTCGCCAAGGCATACCAGGTGCAGCACAGCGTGACACCGTTGCGCCCTGCACATGTGATATGCCGGTCGGGTAATGGGACTTGGCACGGGGGTGGCGGCTGAGGACACGGCGGAAAAAGAGGTGGTAGAGGCGGACATGCTTGCTGGACCAAGGACGTGCAAACGTGGAGGCAAAAGCGTCGTGACCTGTCCAAGTTGCTGGTGCGGCTGTGCCGGCACCACGTTCACCCAGTGGGCCGTAAATGACATGTACTGTCCCTGACCGTAGTTACAGCTCCACACGTCGGCGCTGCCGTGCACTTTGGCAGAGACCGACATGCTCAAAGACTGGCCCACCATCTCTTCTACATGTGAATGCAGGGCTGGCACTGCCTTTTGGGCAAAGAAATGACGGCTTGGCACTCTCCACCGCGGCGCGGCACAAGCCATCATTTCTCGGAAAGGTGCTGAGTCCACCAGTTGGAAAGGGAGGGACTGCAGCACCAGCAACTTGGACAGGAGGACGTTCAGCTTTTGCACCGTCGGGTGCGTGCTCGCAAACTGTTGTCTCTTGGATACGGATTCCAAGAAAGACTGTTGACGGAATCCGAGAAGAGGAGTAGCAGGAGAAGGAGCATCTGAACGAGCGGAAGATGCCAATGAGCGACAACTCCCCTCAGCAGAGGTGTTGGAGCCTTGACTGGCTGATAGAGGGCGATTGACGACGTCGGGTGACGGAGCAAGTAACGGAGCGGGTGATGGAGCGGGGGCTGGGGCAGGCAGAACCGCCGTATGTTTATCACGGTTTTCCCAGGCCACCGAATGGTGACGCTGCATATGCTGACGCAACGCTGTAGTCCCAACATGGGCCCCCTGGCCACGCTTGCATTTCTGGCCACATAGTCGACATACGGCTACGTTTACTTCCTCGGGCGGCTTGAGGAAAAATTGCCACACCACCGAGTAGGAAACTTTGCCCCCGCTACTCTTCACTGGCTGACTGCTACTTCCTCCGTGCGCACCGGCACCACTACTGGCCGTGGTGGTAGGCTGCAGTGGAGCTGGTGCTCTACTCCGTGGACGTTTGGCTCCACTGACACTGATGCGACCCTGCTGCTGTCTCCTGGGCAACCCACCGACTGTTTTGCTCGCTGCCAAGCTGCCACCCTCTTCTCCTGATGATGCGGAAGAAATTGCCTGATGACGACGAGGCTGCCAAGTGCGATCAACCTCCTCATCATCAAGTAGGGTCTCCGCCTCACTACTAGCCCCCTCGGCTGCGTCTGGGTCAGGAGACAGACCTGTCTCTAGACCGGCTACCGAGCCACTCTCCTCGCCAGTACTTGTTCGCTTGGCTGCTGAAAAGGCCGATGTCTCCCCCCGTTCCTGACCGCCCTCTGTTAGCTCTTCCTCACTGTACAGTGGGGCTGAGCCCACAGCATGCGATACTTCGCTTGGTGAGGGAACAGCAAAGGACAGGGGCAGGTAGAGGACACGTGATTTCAGTGGGCTTGGTCCCGGGCCATGCCAACTAACGGTTGTGTCTGACGTACCCACCGACCGTTGGCTGTAGGTGTCAGAGGTGACCTGGGAAGAGGAAGACGACCGAGCCAACCAATCAATGACGGCAGGGTTGTCGGTGGAGACACGACCGCTGGATGACACCGGGAGCACTGGCCTCTGGCTGCGAATACTGCTGCCTCGACCCCTTCCTCTGCTGCCACGTCTGCTCGCTCCTAAAACATTGCCTCCTCTGCCACTCCTCTGCATGTTGTCTGACATACTATTTAATTCAACGATTAGGTGTCCCTGAGTAACAATTCTCTGGCACTCAGTAACAATTCTGTCTGTCCCTGAGTATGAATTCTGTGGCCCTGAGTAACAATTGTGTGTCTGTGCAAGTAACAATTCTGTGTCTGTGCAAGTAACAATTTTGTGTCTGTGAGAGTAACAATTCTCTGGCACTCAGTAACAATTCTGTCTGTCCCTGAGTAACAATTCTCTGGCACTCAGTAACAATTCTGTCTGTCCCTGAGTAACAATTCTGTCTGTCCCTGAGTATGAATTCTGTGGCCCTGAGTAAGAATTCTCTGGCACTCAGTAACAATTCTGTCTGTCCCTGAGTATGAATTCTGTGGCCCTGAGTAACAATTGTGTGTCTGTGCAAGTAACAATTCTGTGTCTGTGCAAGTAACAATTTTGTGTCTGTGAGAGTAACAATTCTCTGGCACTCAGTAACAATTCTGTCTGTCCCTGAGTAACAATTCTCTGGCACTCAGTAACAATTCTGTCTGTCCCTGAGTATGAATTCTGTGGCCCTGAGTAACAATTCTGTCTCTGTGCGAGTAACAATTCTGTGTCTGTGCAAGTAACAATTTTGTGTCTGTGAGAGTAACAATTCTCTGGCACTCAGTAACAATTCTGTCTGTCCCTGAGTAACAATTCTCTGGCACTCAGTAACAATTCTGTCTGTCCCTGAGTAACAATTCTCTGGCACTCAGTAACAATTCTGTCTGTCCCTGAGTAACAATTCTCTGGCACTCAGTAACAATTGTGTGTCTGTGCAAGTAACAATTCTGTGTCTGTGCAAGTAACAATTTTGTGTCTGTGAGAGTAACAATTCTCTGGCACTCAGTAACAATTCTGTCTGTCCCTGAGTAACAATTCTCTGGCACTCAGTAACAATTCTGTCTGTCCCTGAGTATGAATTCTGTGGCCCTGAGTAACAATTCTGTCTCTGTGCGAGTAACAATTCTGTGTCTGTGCAAGTAACAATTTTGTGTCTGTGAGAGTAACAATTCTCTGGCACTCAGTAACAATTCTGTCTGTCCCTGAGTAACAATTCTCTGGCACTCAGTAACAATTCTGTCTGTCCCTGAGTAACAATTCTCTGGCACTCAGTAACAATTCTGTCTGTCCCTGAGTAACAATTCTCTGGCACTCAGTAACAATTGTGTGTCTGTGCAAGTAACAATTCTGTGTCTGTGCAAGTAACAATTTTGTGTCTGTGAGAGTAACAATTCTCTGGCACTCAGTAACAATTCTGTCTGTCCCTGAGTAACAATTCTCTGGCACTCAGTAACAATTCTGTCTGTCCCTGAGTATGAATTCTGTGGCCCTGAGTAACAATTCTGTCTCTGTGCGAGTAACAATTCTGTGTCTGTGCAAGTAACAATTTTGTGTCTGTGAGAGTAACAATTCTCTGGCACTCAGTAACAATTCTGTCTGTCCCTGAGTAACAATTCTCTGGCACTCAGTAACAATTCTGTCTGTCCCTGAGTAACAATTCTCTGGCACTCAGTAACAATTCTGTCTGTCCCTGAGTAACAATTCTCTGGCACTCAGTAACAATTGTGTGTCTGTGCAAGTAACAATTCTGTGTCTGTGCAAGTAACAATTTTGTGTCTGTGAGAGTAACAATTCTCTGGCACTCAGTAACAATTCTGTCTGTCCCTGAGTAACAATTCTCTGGCACTCAGTAACAATTCTGTCTGTCCCTGAGTATGAATTCTGTGGCCCTGAGTAACAATTCTGTCTCTGTGCGAGTAACAATTCTGTGTCTGTGCAAGTAACAATTTTGTGTCTGTGAGAGTAACAATTCTCTGGCACTCAGTAACAATTCTGTCTGTCCCTGAGTAACAATTCTCTGGCACTCAGTAACAATTCTGTCTGTCCCTGAGTAACAATTCTCTGGCACTCAGTAACAATTCTGTCTGTCCCTGAGTAACAATTCTCTGGCACTCAGTAACAATTGTGTGTCTGTGCAAGTAACAATTCTGTGTCTGTGCAAGTAACAATTTTGTGTCTGTGAGAGTAACAATTCTCTGGCACTCAGTAACAATTCTGTCTGTCCCTGAGTAACAATTCTCTGGCACTCAGTAACAATTCTGTCTGTCCCTGAGTATGAATTCTGTGGCCCTGAGTAACAATTCTGTCTCTGTGCGAGTAACAATTCTGTGTCTGTGCAAGTAACAATTTTGTGTCTGTGAGAGTAACAATTCTCTGGCACTCAGTAACAATTCTGTCTGTCCCTGAGTAACAATTCTATGGCACTCAGTAACAATTCTGTCTTCCCTGAGTAACAATTCTCTGGCACTCAGTAACAATTCTGTCTGTCCCTGAGTATGAATTCTGTGGCCCTGAGTAACAATTCTGTCTCTGTGCGAGTAACAATTCTGTGTCTGTGCAAGTAACAATTTTGTGTCTGTGAGAGTAACAATTCTCTGGCACTCAGTAACAATTCTGTCTGTCCCTGAGTAACAATTCTCTGGCACTCAGTAACAATTCTGTCTGTCCCTGAGTAACAATTCTCTGGCACTCAGTAACAATTGTGTGTCTGTGCAAGTAACAATTCTGTGTCTGTGCAAGTAACAATTTTGTGTCTGTGAGAGTAACAATTCTCTGGCACTCAGTAACAATTCTGTCTGTCCCTGAGTAACAATTCTCTGGCACTCAGTAACAATTCTGTCTGTCCCTGAGTATGAATTCTGTGGCCCTGAGTAACAATTCTGTCTCTGTGCGAGTAACAATTCTGTGTCTGTGCAAGTAACAATTTTGTGTCTGTGAGAGTAACAATTCTCTGGCACTCAGTAACAATTCTGTCTGTCCCTGAGTAACAATTCTCTGGCACTCAGTAACAATTCTGTCTGTCCCTGAGTAACAATTCTCTGGCACTCAGTAACAATTCTGTCTGTCCCTGAGTAACAATTCTCTGGCACTCAGTAACAATTGTGTGTCTGTGCAAGTAACAATTCTGTGTCTGTGCAAGTAACAATTTTGTGTCTGTGAGAGTAACAATTCTCTGGCACTCAGTAACAATTCTGTCTGTCCCTGAGTAACAATTCTCTGGCACTCAGTAACAATTCTGTCTGTCCCTGAGTATGAATTCTGTGGCCCTGAGTAACAATTGTGTGTCTGTGCAAGTAACAATTCTGTGTCTGTGCAAGTAACAATTTTGTGTCTGTGAGAGTAACAATTCTCTGGCACTCAGTAACAATTCTGTCTGTCCCTGAGTAACAATTCTCTGGCACTCAGTAACAATTCTGTCTGTCCCTGAGTAACAATTCTGTCTGTCCCTGAGTATGAATTCTGTGGACCTGAGTAAGAATTCTCTGGCACTCAGTAACAATTCTGTCTGTCCCTGAGTATGAATTCTGTGGCCCTGAGTAACAATTGTGTGTCTGTGCAAGTAACAATTCTGTGTCTGTGCAAGTAACAATTTTGTGTCTGTGAGAGTAACAATTCTCTGGCACTCAGTAACAATTCTGTCTGTCCCTGAGTAACAATTCTCTGGCACTCAGTAACAATTCTGTCTGTCCCTGAGTAACAATTCTCTGGCACTCAGTAACAATTCTGTCTGTCCCTGAGTAACAATTCTGTCTGTCCCTGAGAATGAATTCTGTGGCCCTGAGTAAGAATTCTCTGGCACTCAGTAACAATTCTGTCTGTCCCTGAGTAACAATTCTCTGGCACTCAGTAACAATTCTGTCTGTCCCTGAGTAAAAATTCTGTGGCCCTAATAACGTTTCTGTGGCCCTAAGTAACAATTCTCTGGCACTGAGTAACAATTCTGTCTGTCCCTGAGTATGAATTCTGTGGCCCTAACTAGCGTTTCTTTGTCCCTAAAGAACGATTCTGTGGCCCTCATTAACAAGTCTGTGTCCCTGAGTAATGGTTCTCTGTCCCTAAGTAACTTCTCTCTGTCCCCAAGTATTGTTTCTGTGGCCCTAACTCTGTCCCTGTCCCTAGTACAGAGCGGTCTGCCTCTGTTCAATGACTGCAGGCAAATGAAGATTTCCAAAATGGCCGCTATATATACCTCGACCATTACACAGTGCTGGCTGGCTGGCTGCTGATTGGCTGATGCGATCACATGTCGTTGAGGAATGCATTATGGGGCAGCGCGCCTTGTCTGCGCGCCTTCCCCGACATCCCCGCTCCGTCGCCGCACATGTCAGCCGCCATTTTCGGAAAAATTTCGATTCGCGCGTCCGAATTAGGCTGTTTTTCGGATTCGGCACGAATCGAAATTTTTCCGAAATTCGACTCGAATTCCACTTCGGATACTTCGATTCGCTCATCTCTACTCATCATGTCACTTTGTATTAACATTTAGTCATTCTATATAGGACCATAAATGTGCCTTGCATGTGTTGTTGAAGAAATAATTGGGTTTGTACTTTTAACACATTTAGGTTTGGGATTGTATGTTTTCTTTTTAGGAAGAACTTTTCTAAGTAAAAAGTACCAGTTGTCAGTCAAAGTGCATCTAAACCCAAGAACAAACATGTAATATATTACAGCTTACAGATCCTTAGATGGGATGGTTACATTCGATTTTTTTTTTTGATTTTTTTTTTTTACTATCCTATTTTTACCTGGTGACCCTGCTAGTACCACACTTCCATTCCTAGGGTGACAACATTCACTCACTGTACTATATACAGTATATTGCCAAAAGTATTGGGACACCCCTCCAAATCACTGGATTCAGGTGTTCCAATCACCTCCATGGCCACAGGTTTATAAAATCAAGCACCTAGGCATGCAGACTGCTTCTACAAACATTTATGAAAGAATGGGTTGCTCTCAGGAGCTCAGTGAATTCAAGCGTGGTACCGTGATAGGTTGCCACTAGAGATGAGCGAATCGAACTTGGCGAAGTGGAATTCGTTTCGAATATTAGGAAAAATTCAATTCGCACCGAATCCGAATATTAGCAAACTTCGGATGCGCGAATCGAATTTTTACCGATCGGCCGATTTTCATCCCTTCTACAGCCGGCAAAAAGTATCCCTGCAGAGAGCTCCGCTATTTCTGACAGTTCTCTGACAGTTCCTTCACATTTACAGCGGTTGAAACATTGTATCTATTTGTTTCCATTTAGGATACAGATGTTTTTATTCGGAAACAAATAGATACAATGTTTCAACCGCTGTAAATGTGAAGGAACTGTCAGAGAACTGTCAGAAATAGCAGAGCTCTCTGCAGATACACTTTTTGCTGTACTGGAATTCTTCTTCTTTTCATTCTTCTTCTTCTTTTCATTCTTCTTCTTCTTCTTTTCATTCTTCTTCTTCTTTTTTTCATTCTTCTTTTCATTCTTCTCATTCTTCTTTTCATTCTTCTTTTCATTCTTCTTCTTCTTTTCATTCTTCTTCTTTTCATTCTTCTTTTCATTCTTCTTTTCATTCTTCTCATTCTTCTTTTCATTCTTCTTTTCATTCTTCTTCTTCTTCTTTTCATTCTTCTTCTTTTCATTCTCCTTTTCATTCTTCTTCTTCTTTTCATTCTTCTTCTTCTTCTTTTCATTCTTCTTTTCATTCTTCTTCTCATTCTTCTTCTTCTTCTTTTCATTCTTCTTCTTCTTCTTTTCATTCTTCTTTTCATTCTTCTTCTTCTTTTCATTCTTCTTCTTCTTCTTTTCATTCTTCTTTTCATTCTTCTTCTTTTCATTCTTCTTCTCATTATTCTTTTCATTCTTCTTCTTCTTCTTTTCATTCTTCTTCTTCTTCTTTTCATTCTTCTTCTTCTTCTTCGTCGTGCCCCGTGACTGCCCAAATGAGTGAAGTGTGCGGTGATTCTAAGATCGACGGCACTCATCTGCATGTCATACTGACTGACAGTATTATTTCTCTTCCCCAGCAGACTCCAAGGGCATTTAAATTAAAGGTACAGTGTTCTGCACTAATATAAAGGCTCTCTGAAGCCTAGAAACCCTTTTAATAAGTTAAATTCGCAGCGAATAAATTCGCATCGAATCGAATTTCTTCCGCAAATTCGGCGAATCAGCCGAATCGAATTTTTGAATAATTCGCTCATCTCTAGTTGCCACCTAAGTCCATCCGTGAAATTTCCTTGCTACTAAATATTCCATTGTCAACTGTTAGTGGGATTATAACAAAGTGGAAGCAACTGGGAACAACAGCAACTCAGCCACCAAGTGGTAGGCCACTGGGTGGGTCAGTGCATGCTGTAGCGCACAGTGCACAGAAGTTGCCAACTGTCTGCACAGTTAATAGGTACAGACCTTCAAACTTCATGGGGCCTTACATCACGAAGTGCAATACAAAGTGTGTAAAGCATGCCACCACTGGACTCTAGAGTAGTGGATACGTGTTCTCTGGAATGACGATTCACACTTCTCTGTCTGGCATTCCGATGGACATGTCTGGGTTAAAGTTTGGTGGAGAGGGGATTATGGTGTGGGGTTGTTCTTCAGGGGTTGGGCTTGGCCCCTTAGTTCCAGTGAAGGGAACTCTTAAGGTGTCAGCATACCAAGACATTTTGGACAATTTCTTGTCCCAACTTTGTGGGAACAGTTTGGGGATGGCCTCTTTCAGTTTCAACGTGACTGCGCACCAGAGCACAAAGCAAGGGCCATAAAGACATGGATGAGCGAGTTTGAGGTGGAGGAACTTGGCTGACCTCAACTCGATAGAGTATCTGTGGGATGAATTAGAGTGGAGACTACAAGCCAGGCCTTCTTTTCCGACATCAGTGCCTGACCTCACAAATGCGATTCTGGAAGAAAGGTCAAACCTTCCCATAGACACTCTCCTAAACCTTGTGGACAGCTTTCCCAGAAGAGTTGAAGCTGTTATAGCTGCAAAGGGTGGGCTAACTCAATATTGAACCCTACAGACTAAGACTGGGATGCCATTAAAGTTCATGTGCGTGTAAAGGCAGGCGCCTCAATACTTTTGGAAAAATAGTGTACATGGAGGAGTAGTGTTACCGCCATAGGCTCCTCAGTTCTGATTTGGACCAAAGAATACTCACTTTCCCACTCCCACTTTCCTCATCTCTGTAGCATAGTGGAAGGTGATTTTTTTATTCCAGGGGAGAATTTGGCAAGGCTGATAACACTGGGCGTTTGGAGGCAGGAGAAAAAAATTAATAAACGCCAGACACCCCTAAGAGCAGAGTTAAAAACATCCAGTGTGCATGAAGCCTAAAAATTGGAAACCAGTCCACTTTAACCTGGTTGGTAAACAAACCTCTCCTGGCTTCAGCTGTCAGCTTGAGAAATAAATATAATTTATGAAGAAGACGCTGCAGTGTTAAAAATAAATCAATAACATTTTCCTAAAAATTACTTTAAAGTGGTTGTAAACCCTCACATATACCCAGTAAAGTTACTGGCCTCAGATGATACACAGAGGTGAAAAAAATCCTCCTACATAAGTTGCACCTTTTTATCTTGACCAATCTTTCCCCTACATTCATTCAAAGTGCAGAATTTACACAGGATCTCTCAGCTCTGAAAAGCAGGGGGTGGGAAGCTGATGTTACATCAGTTAGGAGAGCTCTGAGAGCTGATTGGAGGGAAGGGACACCCTCCCCCCCTTCACACAGCAAACAGGTACATAGCTAAGGCTGTCAATCAAAGACTGTGCCCTCCCCTGTCACCATTTTTCTCTTGGTGTCAGGAAAACTCATTAGAAGTGACTCATGCTGATAGCAGAGGTTGGAGGCAGCAGACAGAAATGACACTTAGTGCTAAAGATTGAGACAAGTACACACTATAGAAGGATATACTTTGTTCATATTTCATGTCTGAGGTTTACAACCTCTTCATCAAAAAAATAATGTTATTGCCTGTCAGCCTGTAGCAAAAAAAAAAAAAAAAAAGGCTCTAAGAAACAATGTAACAATTTATATAAGTCACAGAGCTATTGTTAAAGCCGAACCTCACCCTCTCAATCAACATGAACTACGTTTATATTCAATAGTTTTTATTGAACAATTTTTCAAATAACATGTAACACAAATGAACAATGTAGTGTCAAAATATGTAGATTATAACACAACGCAAATAACGCAACACAAAAGGTTATCGGACATAAAACAGTTAACAGACTAAGAACTCTGTAGAGTAGTTATTGGATAATCTAGACCAAGGTCCACAACCCTTATCTGCCATATATAGGGGACTGGCACAGTGGTAGGAAAGGGAAGAGGGAGGGAACTGGGAAGGGAACAGGGAGAGGGGAAGGTAGGAAATGGAAGGGAAAGGGGAAGTACCTGGACCTGAAATGATAGGAAGGTATATCATATTTACTTGTTTTAAAAAATTTTTACGTTTCTTCAATTACTTTCTGGTTTCAACACCTAGGCAAATGATGTCATACACCCCAGGAGTCTTCAGGAGGGGAGGGTTCTCAGCTCAGCCTATCCCTGAACTAAGGGCAGATGGATTCCAGGAAGTAAATGATACATGAATCATGTGCCCTTACTCAAGATGGCAACTGCCAGGGGGTGTTTTTCAAAATAATTTCTCAACTATATAAAGCATGGAGATAGGGATGAATGGGGGGGGCTTAACTTTAGAAAAAACCCACTGCCACCATGTCCGGGAACAGAGGCATTTTGGCAGAAAAACTTCTTGATGCGCCAAAATGTGTCTAAACACGCATTAATGCTAGGAACTTTTAGTGATTGAGCGTTAATTCATTTCACCGGCAAGAATAAATTACTATTTTGGCCAATGAAATAAATTATATATACAAACATTGACATTCCTAAATGTGTTTATAAGTGTCAAGCGTTCTTTCTGCCAAAATGTCGCTGCCGGGAGGAAAGGCATATAGGAGAGATGGCCAAGGCGTCCAGTGTGCATGAGGTCTTAGTTGAGACCTGGAGCTGTCAGCGACAGGCAGTCTGGTGGCTTGGACTGTGCACAGGTGCGTGCTCCTACCTGTAAGATAGAAGGTGGATTACTGTTCTCAAGGCTCAGAGCCCATACCTAAGAATGTTAATGTAGGTTCAATCCCTAGATGCCAATATTCACTTGGTGGCATATAGGCATTTGATGCATATGAAGTGGATTTACAGGTGAAACTCAAAAAATTAGAATATTGAGCAAAAGTTCATTTATTTCAGTAATGCAACTTAAAAGGTGAAACTAATATATGAGATAGACTCATTACATGCAAAGCAAGATAGTTCAAGCTGTGATTTGTCATAATTGTGATGATTATGGCTTACAGCTAATGAAAACCCCAAATCCACAATCTCATAAAATTAGAATATTGTGAAAAGGTGCAATATTCTCGGCTCAAAGTGTCCCACTCTAATCAGCTAATTAAGCCATAACACCTGCAAAGGGTTCCTGAGCCTTTAAATGGTCTCTCAGTCTGGTTCTGTAGGAATCACAGTCATGGGAAAGACTGCTGACCTGACAGTTGTGCAGAAAACCATCACTGACACCCTCCATAAGGAGGGAAAGCCTCAAAAGGTAATTGCAAAAGAAGTTGGATGTTCCCAAAGTGCTGTATCAAAGCACATTAATAGAAAGTTATGTGGAAGGGAAAAGTGTGGAAGAAAAAGGTGCACAAGCAGCGGGGATGACCGCAGCCTAAAGAGGATTGTCAGGAAAAGGCCATTCAAAAGAGTTGGGGACTTTCACAAGGAGTGGACTGAGGCTGGAGTCAGTGCATCAAGAGCCACCACACACAGACGGATCCTGGTCATGGCTTCAAATGTCGTATTCCTCTTGTCAAGCTGCTCCTGAACAACAAACAACATCAGAAGAGTCTTACCTGGGCTAAAGAAAAATAGACCTGGTCTGTTGCTCCGTGGTCCAAAGTCCTCTTTTCTGATGAGAGCAACTTTTGCATCTCATTTGGAAACCAAGGACCCTGAGTATGGAGGAAGAATGGAGAGGCACACACTGCAAGATGCTTGAAGTCCAGTGTGAAGTTTCCACAGTCTGTGTTGATTTGGGGAGCCATGTCATCTGCTGGTGTTGGTCCACTGTGCTTCATTAAGTCCAGGGTCAACGCAGCCGTCTACCAGGAGATTTTGGAGCACTTCATGCTTCCTTCCACAGGCGAGCTTTACGGGGATGCTGACTTCATTTTCCAGCAGGACTTGGCACCTGCCCACACTGCCAAAAGCACCAAAACCTAGTTCAATGACCGTGGGATTACCGTGCTTGATTGGCCAGCAAAATCACCTGACCT
The DNA here is from genome assembly GCF_062004578.1 of Staurois parvus. Taxonomy (NCBI): domain Eukaryota; kingdom Metazoa; phylum Chordata; class Amphibia; order Anura; family Ranidae; genus Staurois; species Staurois parvus. The sequence goes on along the minus strand of NW_028317933.1, from coordinate 2,062,742 downwards.
GAACCCCATAGAGAATCTATGGGGCATCGCCAAGAGAAAGATGAGAGACATGAGACCGAACAATGCAGAAGAGCTGAAGGCCGCCATTGAAGCATCCTGGTCTTCCATAACACCTCAGCAGTGCCACAGGCTGATAGCTTCCATGCCACGCTGCATTGAGGCAGTAATTGCTGCAAAAGGGGCCCAAACCAAGTACTGAGTACATATGCATGCTTATACTTTTCAGAGGTCCGATATTGCTCTATGTACAATCCTTGTTTTATTGATTGCATGTAATATTCTCATTTTCTGAGATTGTGGATTTGGGGTTTTCATTAGCTGTAAGCCATAATCATCACAATGATGACAAATCACAGCTTGAACTATCTTGCTTTGCATGTAATGAGTCTATCTCATATATTAGTTTCACTTAACTGAAATAAATGAACTTTTGCATGATATTCTAATTTTTCGAGTTTCACCTGTATATCCATTGTGGCTATTGAGGAAAATATTTAAATGAAAGCTTTTGTGCCTGGAGTCCAGAATTAATAGTTTGTAGGTAAGCCTGTACATTGGTAATAATTTAAAATGGAATATATGCACTATAGGCTAAAGCCACACCTGACATTTTCTGTAAAATCCACAAATCTTTTATTTACTCTTTCAAGACACCAGTATGCTTTTCACTGTGAGCCTTAGAATTTCTGCTTAAGTCACTAACGAACAGTCCATTTTTTTTTTCTTGTTTTCATAGAATTCCTCATGTGCAAAATGACACCCTTTATCTGTGCATAACAGTGCCCAGTGGGGTATAAAATTGAACTCAGCAGCATATATATGGAAACAATAGAGTAGAGGCGTCTTACGTTTGATTGCGGTATATGTACGTCCTTCCATTTGTCACAGTGGCACAAATGGGTTTTTTCCATAACGTAGTGTAAAAAATGTACATATTGCAGTATGCCTTGGCAATCTACAGAGGTTTTACTAGGACTCAAAAGGACCAGGGGCCATTCTGCCAAGGTGCACTCCCTTAATATTAGTTTTAAAATGACACATAAGAAAAAGTAATAAAATGTTAAAGTTATGTGCATCCAAAAGTAGTGGAGTCTGTGGGCTTCTTCTGTGGGAGTCTTCCAATGTTTTCAACACTCCAACAATAAGATCCCCCTGCTATATTTCTTGATTCTGTTTCTATCCTCCTGGGAGGTATAAGTGTTTCCGACTTTGAGCACCTCCTGTTATATTCTTCATAATATACTGTAAATATAAATCTCACAAACATAAGATCAGTTTAGTAATTACAACAGACAAAACATACAAAAAATGCAAAAGATTTAATTAACTGATCATCTTTTAACAGGTGACCACAATCACATAATAGGGCTGAGATAACAACAAGTAAAAATGGTGACGGGGTGTCAGGAATGGACTTGCCAATAATGGTGGGACTCACCTGCCTTGTGGGCTGCAGTACCAGGGCTGGCCAGCGGGTGCTCTCAGCAATCAGAGACTCACCCCTGCAATCAGCCAAACACCTGAAGATGATTGCAGGGGTTGTATTTAAGGAATGGCCAGACTCACAGTCAAGGCCTTGGTGTGTGTTTTCCATGGGCCCCTGTACCTTGTATCCTGTATTCCTGTTCCTGTTTCTGTCTAACTTGTTGCCGACCCTGCCTGATCCTGACCTCTGCTGACTTCTCCTGCTTGATCCCTGGCTTGTGACCCTGACCATTCTCTGCCTGACCCTCTGTACCGCGCTGCCCATGAGTTACTGAACCCAGCTTGTGACCCCGACCACTCTCCCGCCTGTTCCTGGTACTCCGTTTGCCCGTTTGCTACTGACCCGGCCTGCCTGACTACTCTGTATTGTATGTATTGTTATCGGTGGGTGGTTTGGTTTGTTTGCACTATGTTTATGTTTAGTTTTGCACTGCGTTTTGTATTGTTAGTCTTAATAAATTATATTGTTTATACCATATCTGAAGCCTGCGTTTCCCTGTGTCAGTCCACACACCTCTGGTCATACCTGGAGCCCTGACATGGGGTATGCCATCTAAGTGTGATCTAGGTGACTGGCACTTAAAGCGTTACTAAAAGTTCTTATTTTTTGTAAAATAACAAACATGCAATACTTACCTGCTACTGTATGTGTAGTGGTTTTGCAGTAGCCTGAATCCTCCTCTTCTCAGGTCCTTCCCTCCTGTGTCCATTCACACACGCAGTAGCCTGAATCCTCCTCTTCTCAGGTCCCTCCCTCCTGTGTCCATTCACACACGGAGCCGTGGTTTGGTCCCACCCCCTATCTCTACCAATTGGCTGACTGGCTGTGATTGACAGCAGTGGGAGTCAATGACTCCCGCTTGTTGTCTCAGCCAATGAGGAGGAAGAAACCCGGGATAGCCGTGGCTGTCGTGCACATTGCTGGATCGCGATGGTGCTCAGGTAAGTATTGGGCTGGGGGCACTGCTGCACATAGAAGGTTTTTTACCTTCATGCAGAGAATGCATGAAGGTAAAAAAACTTGAGCCTTTACAACCACTTTAAAGTGGAACATTCAAGGCATGCAGTGATTGATAACTGTCACAGTTGTTTGAGTTCTCAACTGAACTATCAAGTCATCCAGTGGCTGGTGTCACAACTGATGTGCAGCACCGTTGCAACTGCAGATCAAGTAGAAGCTAACATGACAGCTTCCTTGGCAATAAAGGATAGGAGGGTTTAGTTTAACTTTCATTTTCACTCGCGGGTATAATCATAAAGAAGAGATAATGCATAATTAATTATCTTTCATCATTCTGCGGATGTTTATTAGGTGTCAACAATTTTACAATTAGACCATATTTTTACCCAGGGTTGGTGTCACAGTCAGGGGTCAGGCTCGGTGATCAGTAGCTATAGCAGTAGAGAAGCTCCCACCAATCAGTTGGATATGTGGCAGATGACACGGGCTCACCCAAGGTGCGGAGTCAAAGCACTAGCCGTTGTTCACCAGATGTCAGGGATCGGTGTCCCTGCCGCGATACGCCGGGCAGCGCATGCGCAGGACACCGATGCATTCTAATCAGCGGGCAGCGGGACCCGGCGATCGTGATGGCCGCGCATGCGCACTCGCGATCGCGGACACACGCCTGGCACCAATGACAGCGCAGGGCGGGCTATTTAAACGTGAATAGAGGTATTTCAAATTGCCGTTTGCTCTTTTGTGCACTGTTCCTGATACCTGATCCTGTGTTACTCCGTTGCCGACCTCTGCTTTGTACCTGACCCTGCTGATTGTATCCTGCTTAACCCTTGGCTTGCCTGACCATCCTTCTGCCTGACCCCTTGTACCACGCTGTCCGCTAGGTTTTGAACCCGGCTTGTGACCTCGACCATTCTCTGCCTTCTCCTCCGGTACCTCGCTGCCCGCACGTTGCTGACCTGGCCCGCCTGACTACGCTTCCAGCCACCCAGACGATCCATCCATCCATCCCGCAGGGATCGTCCCTGGTTACCAGATCTGCCAGCCTCTTCACAGCAGACTCCTTACCCCGCACTCCTCTGACGGTGCTCTCTACCATTGTCGGACGTACTCAGGGGTCGTGACCTGGTCTCAGTCTGCTCCAAGTCCATCCCCACCATCAGGGGCCCTGGTGAATAAGCAGATTGGGACTTAGACCCCGCGCCCTGAGGAAATCCGTGCTGTGGACCAATAGAGACGCCGCCAGGCGGATCGTGACACCAAAGCTCCTGATGGTGGAGATGGGTTTTGCTGTGTGTTTGTACCAGATTGTGTTCCTCGGGATCTCCCCACCAGCAGGTGAGCAAGCCGGGGTCCAGTAGCAAATATAAGCAGGTAGGGATCAAGCAGAAGCATAGTCAGTAAACAAGCCAAAGGTTGTTAACACATGGTCTCAGCTTGAGATTAAGCAGAAGCATAGTTGAGGAACAATCCAAAGGTCGGTAATGAGTAGTAGAGGAGATACAGACAGCATCAGGAGTGACAAGAGTGGGATATTGGCTGGAGAGAGCACAATAATCTGGTAAACAAGAAGTGCAAAGGCATGGCTTAAATAGGAAGTTCATGGAAGGAGCAAGGCACAAGGCAGGATTGTCCGATGGATCAGAGAGGCTGCTGTCCAGTACCTCAAGTAGCTCAGCAAGAAGATACATCACCAGACACAACAGAGGTTGCAGGTTCAGAGCTGGGGCCTGACAGTGGGTTTTAGAGAAAGTAGGACCCTGAAGAGAAGCCAATGTCTAACTCCCTGTGATGGCACAATGGAATGGCTATGGAACAGCATTTTACAATTTCATGAGCCATGGCAAGCAATTAAAATCTATTTTGTACTGCTCTGACTTTAGTAAACCAGTCAGAGGTACCAGATGTCAACTTCCTCCTGTGAAGAACAGCGCCCCATGATTAGGGTTTCCTGCAAACTGGTGTGAATACTAGTCACAAACTGGGATCAGGTTTGTATTTCAGTATCTGCAACAGCTGGCAAGTTCCAAGTTATTAACAGGCTGGATATGGTACATAAGTAGTAATAGGAGCAGTATAGCAACGAGCAAAAGTGTAGTCAGAGATCAAGCCAAAGTCTTCAGCCAAAGAAATTAGGTTTGAAATGGAGAGTGATAAAGAGTGGTCGGTGAATTGGCAGACAAAAATCAGCACATGAGTAGTAGTTAATAAGGATGCAGGTTAGCAATAGCAAAAAATATATTGGCATAAGCACAATAATCTGGCAAACAGGAAGTTCAAGGGAAGAGTTCAAACTTCAGCAAGAAATTGGGCATCAATGAAGACTGACAAAGGGATCAGACAAGATACTACCCAGAGCTTCAGGTGACTTGATAGGAAGAGCCACTGCAGTGCAGTGACCCTGGGTTTGGATCCTCACAAAACTTCAAGATATATGCACACCTGACTTGCCTGATTTCAAATCCTGCTGTCATTTTAATAGGTGCACTGGCATAACCAGTTTACTTTAAAAAGTCTGTTTCGAGCATTAGCTGATCCGACAAGAACAATGAATCAAAAATTTATACAGAATCATGGTCTTTCACAAATCATCTGTGGTTTACAGGGGAATGGCCATATATCAGAGGGATAACCTTCCCTAGGTAGAAATCATGCAACGTCAAAGTGGAAATTCTTCTCCGGATGCTTATCTGGAAGTTTCTCTCGCTGCAGCACTACAGATGAGTTTCACAAACTCTTTTGGTGTGCCCAACTCTACATATTTTCATTTGTCATGGACAAGACTTTACTAGGCCCCATACAACAAAGCCATAGATGTTTCTCCACTGGTCCTCTGAACTCCTAGCCTGTTTATGTCCCTAGTCAACCCCTTTTCTCCATTGAAATAACTGCATAACCTTCAGACCAGGTGTTCTTTTATGGTGCATAAGAAGTGATCAAAGTCCCTATGTCTGTAGTCTTCACAGAATAAGAAACTTTTTATCAAGGGTTAAGGGTTCAAAGTTTCATCAGGAATACTCTATTGAACCTGTTACTTTGAGTGGGGGACCAACACCTTTCCCTCCTTGATTCACCTCCACAGAGGCTTCCAGAGGGAACACAGTCAACGGTCCCATTCTGCCATTCCCACCCCCCTCTGCCAATCCCTACACTGGCTTCCAATTGCGCAACGGATCAAATTCAAAATCCTAACGCTGACATACAAAGCTGTCCAACATACTGCCCCGAACTACATCACTGACCTAATATCCAAGTACCGTCCAGCACGCACACTCTGCTCCTCACAAGACCTCCTTCTCTCTAGTTCCCTGGTCTCCTCCTCCCATGCCCGCCTCCAGGACTTCTCCAGGGTGTCACCCATCCTCTGGAACTCCCTGCCCCAACCCATTAGATTATCACCTACTCTCCTCTCCTTTAGGCACACCCTGAAAACCCACCTCTTCAGGGAAGCCTACCCCACCCCCTGCTAACCTGCCGACCTCCTCCACTCTTCCTACCACTCCATTCCCCACAGCTATCTCCTCCTGTGCCACCATCCCCTCCCTCCTAGATTGTAAGCTTGAAAGGGCAGGGCCCTCGATCCCCTCATGTTTTGCATTGTATTGGTATTGTTCTGTCACATGTTCTGTCCCCCTTTGTAATGTACAGCGCTGAGCGAACTATTGGCGCTTTATAAATACTGTATAATAATAATAATAACGGTCCCATTCTACCTTCCTCCAGTTTGGAGGAGCCCAGAGCCTGACTACTTGGTGCCTTCATTCTTCCATGTCTCCAGAGTATCACACCACATCATGCATTCTGATGTGCTCTCTCTTGACCAGGGAATTCTAATAATCAAAGAGTGCATGCCACACAGAAAACTCTTTACTGTGTTGCTATGGTCAAAATGTAAAATCATGTATTCATTTCCATATTGTATTTCAATTATTTCTAGCCTACTCTTATTAATTCAAGAAATCCTCAAATTTTTAAACTATGTGAAGATCATTACACATTTACTTCCTGGAATTCTGTGACACGTATTCACTATGACCTGTGAGTAGGCATCGCTGTGTCACACATTTCAAAGAGCCTGCCTTCTGATCTACAGAGGTGCTCAGAGGAGGTTTTTCAGGAAGAGGAATCAGTACAGGAATCACTGCTTGCAGGCAGCAAGGTACCATGGGATATGTAGTCATTAGTGTCTGAAAGCAAAAAACACCAGAGAAGAAGTGGCATAGCATGCAAGTTGTGGAAAGAGAAGTCAGCAGACAGGCGCAGAACTAACAACAGGAAAGGAAACTTTTCAAATAAGCTAATATTGAATTGTAAAATATACAGTAACTATTATCTGAACTGCTATTACAATACACATGAAACTGTAAGCTGTGACCATAGATTCCTTCAGAGAGATTGACAACAGCCCTTTAAAGACCCCTTTACTTTTTTCAGCAGGAATGCGGGGAATGTGGTTCTTGCACCTCCAGTACTGAAAGGGGGTTTATGTTGCTGAAGGGGTCTGTTTTTGGTTGGAAGGATCTCCTGTTGAAGAAGAAGTCTATTGTTGCTTGCTGCTGGGAGGTCTATTGTTGTTAATGGGGGTCTATTGTTGATGGGGTGGATCAATTGTTGCTGGGAGGTTCTATTGTTGCTTGGAGATCTACTGTTGCTGGGTGGTGTACTGTTGTTGGGGGGTTTATTTTACTGCCTTTCTTGTGGTTTAACAAACTTCATACAAATTACTTAGCATGGCAAAATGATACTTGGTTCTATATTATGTAAATGGGGCAGTACTGGGAGGTGGGTAGGGTGTGGAACCAAGGGACAATGCTCAGAGGTGGGTAGGGGGCAGAGACAAGGGGTGAGTCAGAAGGGGGTAGTACCTGTACTTATTCTTTGAACAAAAAATGCCCTGCCTTTACATATATTCACAGTACGTTTTTCAGAAAGCAGTAGATTAAGTGAAATTTAGAAACCATGTCACCATTAGGGATGCTCTGAGCATACCTGGGTTGGGTTTATGAAAGGTTCACAGAATGTTAATCCAAACTCCTTTGAAGTCAAAGCTAATAGCCAAGGGATTGTCTACCAAATGGCATGGGTGGCTGGGTACTGCCTTGGGGAGTATGCACTAAGAGAAAAAACACATTTTGGTGGGTAGCAGTGATTTTTATAATGCTTAAAATGAAACATCAAAAATGCCCAATTCCTTTACAATAATAATTAAAAAGCTGTTGTGGGGTTTCTCTCCCAAAATTCATGCCAGACCCTTTATCCTTGATGGTGGTCTGTTATGGGTTTTTGGGGGGAAACCCATGCAACAAACGTCCAAAAAAAAAGGCATGCTCCCCATAAACGTCTTACTAAACTTTCACTAAAGTATGTAGGCTTGCTGGCCAAGAAGAGGGAGGGTGACGAGTGTGCACCCCTCTGAACTATACCAGGTCACATGCCTTCAACATGGGTAGCATACCTTGTCAGGGAGGACCCGCTGACAAAGCACATTGGCCCTTATATTGATAAGTACAGGGGCCCTTTCCCCACAACCCTGGCCCAGTGGTTGTGGGGGTCTGTGGGCAGAGATCTTATTGGAATCTGGAAGTCCCTTTATAAAATAAAGAGGCCTGCCAGATATGGCCCTTTTCCCCTATGTAAATAAAGGGTACATACATTCATTCAAAACATAAACAGGAAATAAAGACACAACATGCTTTGACAAGTTCATAATTATAAAGAAAAAAGGCCTGTAATGTAGATCCTCTTCAATTATAATGCACGGTGCTTGCTGACCCACTAAAAGAAGCAACTTGCAGACCCACTGAAATGCCTGCTCCTGTCACTACTCCTCAGAGAATGACAAATTCCTGGCTGACAGTTCGTTTGTAAAGAAAGGGCAGGAATGGTTGCTGATGTCATTGACCAAATATAACCACTTACCAAATATGGGAAAATTTGGTCAGTGATATCAGCAACGGACTCTTAAGTTACATTCAGTCGACAGCAGGGGCGGACTGATCATTTGGAAACTCGGGCACTACCTGGGGGCCCGGGGTCAGTAGGGGGCCCCATGATATGCCCCTGGTACCTTTTTCATAGGCTTTTTTGAGTTTGGGCAAGGTCAACAGCTTAAGGGTTGGGTGGCGATCCATCACTGGTAGCCAACATTAGTTTCTACAGCTTAAATGAACTCACCTCTAGTAAAAACAGAGACAGTTGTGGGTCTGGTATGGGTCTTGTAAGTAGGGGATTGCAAATGGCTAGATGTTGTATAAGTCCCTGTACCACTCGTCTTCTTTTAGAACAGTAACCGTCTTGCTGAGGCTTTAACCCTCCATCATCTTGTGCCCCACTCCATGCCAGAGGCTTTATCCCAACATTCATGGTTGTTAACCTTTATATTCCCAAAGGAAGGAATGTCCACACATAGATAGAATTGCTGCAGTTTACAGGTGGTAAATGGCACAAACACACATCACATACTATCCAGGATCACTTGACAGTAAATTGTCAATCATATTTAGTGGACGGATTTCAGTAGTCACATGTGAAAGCTTTGTGCAGCCATTAAAGTAAGCCATCGTCCCTTAACAGTCTCTCTCCTCCTGTGGTCATTAGTACTCACTGAGATAGGATCTCTGCATTCACCTCCTCCACAGGTGTACCTCTTCTGGGATCACCCAGGGGAATAGCCTCACTAAGGGAATTCTTGGCCAAGCTTAAATGGCCTTTTGCAACCTGCCCTAGCCTCCACCTCAATAAGTGTCAAGAAGTCCACAGCGGGGTTCTTCTGGGTGCAGGTATGTCTTTCCCCTGCCTCCAGCCCTGTCCAGGGCTTCCACTTGCTGGCTACATCTGCATAGATGTGGGACGTTTGGCTCCCATGCCCCAACTGCATTAGGACTCTTCCCAACCTGGCTTATATTTGGGCACTGACTCGCCCATTACATCACTACAGGAGGGCTCTAACTAAAAGGGGCCTAACACCTGATGACACTATCTTCTGTAACCAGACACTATTCTGGAACAGAGCCACCTAGTGGCATACTTGCTAACTGAAGTTGCCTATAAATTTGGTAAGTATTGCCAGTGAATGAGAAACATAGGTAGTGCACAACTGCAGTGCACAAGCAACTGGAGCAATGCAGAAGCACAACTGGGAGACAAGTATCATAGCAGGATTACCCAGATTTTTTTCAATGAAAGCTGCATATTTAAAGAAAAAAAAATCCCCTTTTGACATTACATTAATATGTTGAACCTTTTTAAATTTTAATGAATTGGTTTGGATTTACTTTAACAGATCGTACAATCCGTTGTGCCATCATCTGAAGAATGATTGTTATCCAGGCATGGTAAGCATTAGCTTTTGTTGGTCATATTAAGGCATATAAACCTTTTTCACACTTATTCTTTGCCAACCAAGAAGCATTTGGTACGGTCCTCCAGCTTTACATTTACTGGAGCAACATTGCCATGGCAACCAGGAGACTTCAATGTATACCATTCCCAATTACCTCTTCCAGGAGTGGGCACACATTTTCTAGTATTTATATATAAATCATCCTGGGTGCATCTAAGAAATGGATTGCACTAGTAATTGCCCTAATAGAGTGCAATATTCTCTAGGTTTTAAGCTGCAACTCTTATTCAAAGCACCTCTTGCTATTCATTCTGAAAATTCTCCCTTGCACCCTAAGGGCTCCTCCTATACATGTGCAGTGCCTTATGAAGATTTAACTATGTAAATGTTGCACTACCAATGCCACTATCCCGGATATTGCATGCATTCCCAGGGAGTTTGTGGCATGGCCCCACAGACTTGCATTGATTGCGCTCAGCGGGAAGCTTTAAATCTTCAACTTTTGTTAAAATAATACCTGATGATCCTGTCATAAAGATCCACCTATAATGTGGCCACATTTTGTTCCATTGTCCTAAATGTTCTCCTGTTTTATCACCCGACAGGCTACAGATTAGAAATATAAATGCCTGTGCAGACACTCTTCATATAAATATGGCCCACTATTAAGCAGCCAGGCCAGAGAAATGTTGTGCAGCCGTGGCTGGAGCTCATGCATATAGACAAGAATTGCCTGCTGGAGAAGATCCGGAGCTCTAAAGATGTAACAAACTATGAGAAAATTGTATTTTCCAAAAGAAAAAAAGACAATTTGTTTATGGCATGCAGTGCTTTAGAAAACTAAATGTTATCCAGTTAGTGTGGACATCTGCTTTAACCTGTATACACATAAACGGTATCATGATGGGTAGGCCTTAATTCCTTACTGCTGCATATAAGCATCACTCCATTGGTATCCCCAGAAATGTGACCAAGCTGTCACTGATATTCCACGGTCAACTACTTCAGATTGGGAGAATGGGTGGGCTTCTGATGACATCACTGTGCATCCCAATGCCACATGATCAGGAGTCCCTTCTACTGGCTTCTGGAGTTACAACACACTTAAAGCACGGGCAAGAGGTTAATCGCTCTCAGACAAGGTATAGATTCATTATTGGTCTATAAATGAGTCTGACATTGCTGCATAAAAAATGTTTGGTTGCTGCCTAAAAGTGGTCCAAGTGATAAAAAAGCATATTTCTGAACATGTTTAGGGTCTTTGTCAAGGGGCTTTGGACTTGGCTACTTGGCTGCAATTTGACATCAGCTTGAGCCACTTCTAAGCTTACTCAGAATTAATTAACAGGTACATCTAACCTGCAGTTGACCACCTTCTGACCTGCAGTTGACCATCTTCTGACATGGTGTTGACTATCATCTGATCTACAGTTGACCACCTTCTGATCTTCAGTTGCTCACCTTCTAATTTGGAGTTGACCACCTTCTGATGTGGAACTGTTCACCTTCTGATCTGCAGTTGACCACCTTCTGACGTGGAGTTGACCACCTTTTCATCTGCATTTGGCCACCTTTTGACCTGAAGCTGACCAGCTTCTGACCTACAGTTCACATCTGACTTGCATTTCACCACCTTCCAACTTGCAGTTGACTTTATTCCAAAGATGAACAAAACAGAACCAGCGCTCAAATCTTCATGTAAACCAAGGACATGTCAAAATGCCAACCGAAGAGGTGCTGCCCTTCTGAGATCGGGTAATCTGGCCACTGGTGGAAAAAAAACAAACAAGGGTGCACTCTCATCATGCATTACCGTGGTAATCCACGTATTTATTAATAAAAAAGGATTATATACTCACAAACCAACGTGATAAAAAGCAGTAAGGTGGTCCACAAAAACAGTCACAATATGGCTGTGTCTAATGATGCGGATATGCTAACGCGTTTCGGGAGCTGTACCCCCTTCCTCAGAGCTCAGTTGACTTGCTTAAAGCAGGTTTTCCATTGCCATAGACTTGTATGGGAATGCAAAACCCACTTGAAACACAAGAAAGATGTTATTTAGGATGAATCATGCCATGAAAGCCTGAATTCTGCAGAATGTAGCACTCATATTGTTTAGCAAGATGTTCAAAGGGAAACCCGATGAATCTCAAGGTAAAATAGAAACTTGTATACAAAATTCATCTGAGCTGCTTCTTTTTTTTTTAACTTCTTTTCATGTCACTCTTTCTCTTCATTTTTTATCTCCTTTAAAAGGAAGCCAAATGATTGTGACTCAATAACGCACACATGATTATGAGAGAAGTTGTAATTCGGTTCTGTCAGTTTTGTGTCAAAACATTGATTCTGCAACAACTGCGCAACATAGCGGGATGATAATTGATTAACAAGGGAATTATTTATTTGATGCCTTCCACTCATGCACATCATCATCACACTGCTATATCAAATAGGCCTTCTTCTTCAGATTTTAAATTGTGTTTATTCCGCCTGCAAATATCTTACAGCTTGACTCAAACCTGTGCTTTGCCTAATCGTGAGAATGCAACATGTTTGATTTAAAGCCCAACTGCGAGTTTTTTTTTTAATCAGGCCACCAGCCTGTATAAACAATACTCATCTCTAATGTACAGCTGTCCCCTGCAGTAAGATGCCTCTTTGCCATAAGATGTCTTTTGTGTTTCAGCGAATGACACCCAACATCACTCAACCTAAAAGATTGAGGACATACTGAGAGTGCAAGGCATTGTGGGCATTTTCCCTGGGGGGACATCATGCAGCACCTGTTTTTTGTTGTGTAATGGTGCAGAGTGTAGCACTGATGTCATGGTGAGATCAGGGTTCATCTCCACATCCAAGAGGGCCACCAGCCTGGAGAAGAGGCAAAGAGCAAGAAGACCATGTGTCATTATGCAACGTGACCTGAAAACTTTGGAAATGCATGAAAAAAAGCATAGCAATAAACCTGGGGGCCTTTTGGGTTAAGGAAAGCAACTGAAGAGAAAATGACAAACCCCAAGTTGGCCCTCTCTTTAGGAGCATATACTTAAATTTAATTCCCTCCTTGGCTACTCCATAGGGCACTAGAGGAAATAGCGGTACTGCTGGGTGTGAGGAACATGTGACTCACTCCTTGAGACATTGCTGGACTAATCAGTGCTGTGACATGGGTAGTCCATAGCCCTGAGCAAGCTACAACTCCGTGGACCAAATACGATTTATCTTGCGCTCTAGGACCCAGGCCGGTGGCAAGTAGATGGAACCAAAACCAGAAGAAGCGACCACCAGTGCATGAAAGGTTGTACAGCTCCAAACAAGGCTGGGGAAGCCCGACCAATACTGAAAAGTGAAAGAAAAACGAGAAGCGCACCAACCTTGCGCATTACCTCAAGGTGAGGTAATGCGCGAGGTTGGTGCGCTTCTCGTTTTTCTTTCACTTTGCAGTCTCAAGCTACAACTCCAACAGCTCATTTCTTATCAGGGATTTCCTTTCTCTTGTGGTGTCTGAATGGAGAGATGGAAAATGCAAGAAAGGTACGTATATGCAGTGGTGGAATTCTGCTTTACAGTATAACTAAAGACAAAAGACTTTTTGGATATAGTGGAGAGTACAATTAGTCCAAATAAAATATTACCAATGCACACGTTCCTGCAAATGGCTATTCGGTATTGCTGGGTGCTGTAGTGACTACAGGCTGGGAACCGTAGACAATTCAAGTGAAGAAATGTCACCTGGGCACCAAGGATTCCTCAAAATGGTTACAAAGCTTTATTTTGTGGCCACATGATAAACACAAGCCAACATTTCGGAGCCACGCAGGGCCCCTTCGTCAGTGACTTGCTGATGAATAGGCCCTGCATGGCTCTGAAACATTGCCTTCACCATGTGACCACAAAATAAAGCTTTGGACCCATTTTGAGGAAACCTTGGTGTGCTGGTCACATTTCTACCTTGGAGAATACAAATAGAACCCATGTCATGTTTTTTTTTGTCATCTGTGCTCCCCGTTATGGAAATTCACTCTCTCTATCTGTCCTATTTACCATTATCATCGAAAGTGAAAGTAAAAGAATATCTAAAATTTTGGGTTAACACCGGAACAGGAATAGAGGGGAAATCTTCCAAAGAGGTCCCTAGTTCTGATAACCCCTGTGACACCCTGGGATTTTTTTTACTTTGGAGAGATTTCCGCTTACTTACTGGTTTGGCTATGAGGCAGGATGTGAAGGGAAATCTCCCGCAGATGGCAAAAAACAGGGGTTATAATCCTCTCTTATGCTATCCAAAATAAGAAAAAAAGCTTGGCCTTGAGTTTTACTTTAAAGTTCACTGGTGGCTCTACCCTGCATGGGCAAAGTGCAGATTTAAAAAAAAAAGTCATCTCTGATGTAATAAAAGGCAGTGATGGGTTTGTGTTGTCCCTGGTTAAGGAATGCCAGTGATGGAGAAACATAGGGAGCACAGGAGGAAGCATTATGCATCATTCTGTTGATCAGTAGGCCCCAAAGAGATAAGGGATTTTCTCATAATGGCTACCAAAGGATGGCAATGTGAAGAGCAGGCACTGTAGTTCAGGAGTATATATAGGCATCTAGGCTCTGTCACATCACACAATTAATTATATAGGTAGAAAAAAGACACGTCCATTAAAGTGGTTCTAAAGGATGGACATTTTTTTTCCTTAATGCATTCTTTGCTTTAAGATATTAACATATTACTTTATTTATTATAGGTACAGCTTATACAGCACCGTCAGTTTACGCAGCGCTTTACATACATACAGTATATTGTACATTCACATCAGTCCCTGCCTTCAAGGAGCTTACAATCTAAGGTCCCTAACTCACATTCATTCATACACATACAAGGGCCAATTTATACAGGAAGCAACCTACCAGCATGTTTTTGAAGTGTGGGAAGAAAGCACTCAGAGGAAACCCACACAGGCACAGGGAGAACATGCAAACTCCAGGCAGGTAGTGCTGTGGTTGGGATTCGAACCAAAAAATGTCCCTGTATTTGTATCATCCCCTCACCCCTTTGTATAATTACCTGAGCCCAATCTTGATCCAGTGCTGTATCCATCTGTAGCAGCTCTCTCCTCTCTTTCTGCTCACAGAGCCATTGGGAGCGGCAGTAGACGCACAAAGCTCGGTTCAGAAGTGAGCCCGCAGGTGCGCCCCATAGGAAGCAGCTTCCTCTGGTGATGCACTGAGAAGAGGAGGAGTCAAGAGCAATGGCGGGAGACCTGAGAAGAGGAGGTTTGGGGCTACACTGTGTAATACCATTGCACAGTTTGGCCCTAAGTAGATGTGAATGAAAAGCAGACCCCTATGGATCCTCCAGTGGCCCATTCTATCATTCAGGTTTATTAAAATTAATGCATGACACAATCGTCAGACTGTTTTACAGAAGGGCCCTGTCTACATATAGGTCTTGGTGTATCAACACCCCCCACCAATCATAGATAGTAGTTACTAGTTCCCCATTGCTGATGAAGATTACATATTTTGCCATCGCTGAATTCTTAAAGAATAACTCCACTTTTGTTAAGAAAAAAACAAACTTTGTTACAGATTCTTACCTTTTTCTTAGTATGAAGAAATAGCAGTTTGTTTCTCTGTGTCCATGTGCAGAGTGAATCTGTATGGAAGTGGTTTTATAATTATCAATCGGCTGCTGCACCTGCATAGCTCTAATGAGGAAAGTGGCAGGGTCTGCATCCCTTTAGATGTGATTTCCCTTTGCGAGTATATCACTAACAATGACATTTTTGCTGCAGGGGGGTGCCAAAAATGTGACTTGTATCTTAGTGCAGACTTCTGGGAAAATCAGTAAGCCAATCACTCAAGCACGACATTTTCAGGGGGCGTTCTGTACACCATCTGTGTACAGAGCTCCTCCAGGTAGCCATATTGCATTGCATTTTACAGAAAACTACAGTGCTTCAGATTGAAAAGAAAAGGTCATTTTTAATAAAATTTAACTACAATATGACTTCAGTCGCAATTGTATATGCTTTAATTTTTTCTTTATTTGCTACTTTTTTTTCCCGCGAAAGTGGAGTTACCCATTAAATCGTTTTTACATCATTTTTGGACCATTAATCAATAAGCATGTATGTGTAATCACTAAAGCCCAGCCATGCGTGAGAATTGAGCCCAGCATTAGGCTTGCAGTGGGTGTAGGCTGGTATCAGTCCTTCTCGCACAAAGTCAACAAGCATGTTTCTGTGGCTTCAAATGTGGGTGAAGATTAACAGGTTACACCCTCATCAGTCAGATCTATACGCCATGTTCTCATTAAAACTCCACTTACAACCTATTATAATAAAAAAGGACAATCATAAGATTTTCTGGTTATGCAAATTTCCTGGTATATTTTATCTTGATGATAGTCCTGTGAATAGCTCTGAAGGTAAGTGTTTTTAACAAGAAGCACTTCTTCCAAGTAATTCTATCTGGTTGGCTTAATATCTTTACTGTTGTTTTAGCCACTTTTCTTTCTGGCACGAAACTTTAAATTTCCACTTGTAGGCAGCAGATTAATAGAACGTGTTATAATACGGCAACGGTACATTTCTCAGCATTATTTGGATGTGTATTTGTGTAAATGAGATGTGTGCAATGTGATATATGTAAATGCACTCTAAGCAGTCAAAACTTAAAATAAATTAGATCTGGCACACAGAATAAGGTTACCAATTTGGCGTTTACTGTTGCTTAAAAATCAAAACTAACGCTGCTTCTCTGTATTTCGACAACAGATGGCTCCTTCCTTCATTTAGCACCAAAATTTTGGTAGGCATCCAGAAAGGGAAGTCATCTCTTCATCTCTGTAAGCGACACTTTTTTAGAAGCAGCAACCAAAGTAGCCTCCATAATGCTCAGTGTGGCATTGATCTTGTCCACCTGGCTACCCCCAGCTAGATCCACATACTGTTATAGCCATTTTCTGAATGGTGCAGAATTTCAGGCTGTGAAGATACAGATTAGAATGTTAGTTGTTAGAGCAGCCTTTCTCAACCTTTTCCACACAGAAGAATCCTTGAAATAACTTTCCCATCTCAGAAAACCCCTGCTAAAAATTACTGTATCTACAACTCATGATACGTTAGTGTGATGGTCATTGGGAAGAATTACCTACTTACAGATAGCTAAAAAAGATCAATGGTGTCAGTGGGAACTTATCTGGGAGGCATAAATTGCCTGTTACTCATGGAACCCTGAGCAACCTCTAGAGCAGGCATGTCCAAAGTCCGGCCTGCGGGCCATTTACGGCCCGGGGGTCGGTTTAATACGGCCCTCCAACAGCCCTCCCTGCTCTGTGTAATGTGGCCCTCCCACGGCCCTCCCTTCTATGGCAGACAGTCTTCTGCTTGAGAGCAGAGGGCAGTGCGCATGCCTGACTGCGGCGCGTTCTCCCTGGTCTGTGTAAATGCGGCTGTCGCACGGCCCTCCCTTCTGTGGCAGACAGTCTTCTGCTTGAGAGCAGTGCGCATGCGTGACTGCGCCACACTGGGAGCGACAGAGGGCGGTGACGTCAGGGCCGGGTTTCCAGCGTGAAGTGTGTTTCTCTTCCCCTCCCGGCTGCCGAGCAGAGACTTCAGCTCCAGCTACCTTTTTCACCCTTCACATTAGTGCAGGTAAGTTTTTTTTCAATTTATTTTCAATACATTGTGAAAACTCAGCTGTCAGTTGATCTTAATGTTATGAAATGAAAAGTATGTTGTTTGCAATTAACTTGGCATAAAATAATTTATTTGCATTTAATTGTAATGGTTCAAAGAATGTTCGGAAAAATGTTCGGCCCTCCACCATATTCACTTCATCCAATCTGGCCCTCTTTGAAAAAAGTTTGGACACCCCTGCTCTAGAGGAACCCTGGTTGAGAAACCCGGGGTTAGAGGAACATCCTCTCTATGCCCACTGTAGCCTTGCTCACACTTAGATGAAAGGATTTGATTATGTAACATCCCTGTGTTTGGTCCCTAGGTTATTTCCCAGTAGTTGCACTTTAAGGTTGCCACCTCATCCCTTTAAAACTGAACACATATTAATTACATAGGTTCTGGGGCTAATTTAATGTAGATAAGGCTTTAAGTGAGTTAAATACCACCCTAATCAAACACAGAACCTGTGTAATTAATATGTGTTGGTTTTAAAGGGATGAGGAGGCAACCCTAAGCCAGGCATACAATCACAGTCACTGTTTTGGCTCCATGAACAGTCTAGGGCAGTGGTCTCCAAACTGCGGCCCAGGGCCTGGATGCAGCCCTTTGCTTGCTTTTATCTAGCCCTTGGGGCACTATTTCATCCACTGATACAAAAATTGAGACATAATTCCCTCTACTGACACCAACTAAGGGGCACAATTCCTTCCAATGACACGAATGATGGGGCACAATTCCTCCAAATGACACCGATGGGGCACAATTCCTCCAAATGACACTGATGGGGCACAATTCCTCCAAATGACACTGATGGGGCACAATTCCTCCAAATGACACTGATGAGGCACAATTCCTCCCAATGACACCAACTATGGGGCACAATTCCTGTCAATAACAGCAACGACGGGGCACAGTTCCTCCCAGCGGTGCAAACAATGGGTCGCAATTCTTCCCACTGACATCAAAAATGGGGCACTATCCCTCCCACTGACGCCAAAGATAGAGCATTGTCTGTTCTCACTGGCCCCCTAACGTCTGAAGGAAAGTAAACTGGCCCTTTGTTTAGAAAGTTTGGAGACCCCTGGTCTAGGGGTATGCTTTTCTGATGCTTTATTGCAGAACTTGAACTTAGGTTTAGGTTAACTATGGGATACTCCAGTGACATTAGCAGCAACTTAAGAACTCTAATCTTCCTCCTAAGAATCTGAGCACAGTCCTTTGTAGCCGCAAATGTTAGGGTTGAGCTATACCAGGGTGCCATGAACAATGTCCCCATTTGAGCAAAGCTGACTCTAGCATAAGAGGGATGGCAGCAACACACAGTCTCAGTGATCTCTCACACTGCCCTGTATTCACTAATTTCCTTGGATAATTGGACACCCTCCAATTTTTTCCAGACACCTCTCTGGTGATACTAGACCAGATCTCCAGATGAAAGTCCTTCAGTCTGCTCCAGTGAATAGCCTACCTGGGACCGCGATGAACAGCAGACACATGGCCAGATTGCCTGGAAGGGCAGCAGCCCTCCAGGTCATGATCTCCTCCTCCTAGGACAAGAACCTCTCTGTTCCAAGCCTCAGGCTATTTATGCTCCCTTCCAGCCACTATCTAGGCATCTCTACCCAGGGATTGGCCAGGGCTACACAAATATTCAGCTGCTATTTCCCAACCTTCTATCATCCAGAACCTTTCCAGCCAGACAGAGGAAGCAGTCATCCCTGCAGCCCGCAGACCTAACTTTCTGACTAAAGTTTCACTTTAAGCCACTAGTCTCAATACACCCCTTCAGATGCAGTGACCAGGAGGTCCCTTTTAGGCGTTTACTTGCAGCAACTGCAGCTTTTTAATAGTCACATGAACATAATTGAAGCACCTTTCTAGATAAGTGCTAGGTTAGGTAAATTTAATTTTTGGCTCAATTGATTACAGTAAAAAAAGAACTAAATTTAAAAAGAAAACAAAAAAACTAAATCACATTCATATCAAGTGTACTTATTTACACAAAGTTTAATTGCAGAAAGTGACATATAGTATAGTTTTTGAGACTAAGGAGAGAGGGAGAATTCCTAGTAATAAGGTAAGCGCTCTGGTCTTCAACAAAATCGTGGCCTTCAGCAAGAAGAAGTAGGAGCAATGCTGCAGGAAATTTACAGCACACACTAATTTTGGCGGTATAATTTTTCATGTGGAATGTATGTTCTTTTGGTAAAGAACATTAATGGTTATCAAACTGTTATGAGTAAAATTCAGCTTTAATACACACTTCTGCGTTTGGAGTATGCCATCCCAATTGACTTTAAAGCCGTATTAAACCCAGAACCAAACATTTGATTTATTGCAGTTTACCAATCATTAGATGTGGTTGCTACATTATTTTTTTTTTTAGGCTTTTTCCTTTCAGTTTTTACCCGGTGATATGGCCAGTAACACACCTCCTGTATTAGAGTGCCTCCACTTTGGATGAAGGAGCACAGGGGGCACCTTTGGACAACAGTATTGTCAGTCTAGGGGGAGGAAAGTGTTAAATGTACTAGCAGATTTATATAATCAAAGAATAAATGCTGAGCGCAAGACGGAAAAAGTAAAGCAGCTAGAACGACGTAGCAAGCCCTCTGTCTCCACCAAAACAAAACACTACAATATCAATGTGCAGCGCTAATAAAAATGTGTGTTATAATCAATGATGATCAGTGTGATTTTAAAAAGAAAGGAAACATCCTAAAAAAGAAATAGGGAATTGGGAATACTCCAATGAAGAAACAAAATGGACGATATAACAAATTAAAATATATAAGTCCTCTAAATATCATAATAGTCCCAAAAATAGTGATGTAATCAAATTAACAAAATGTAGTGACTTCTGTGACTTCCGCACAATTGCATCTCCACCATAATGCACTCACAAGAAGTAAGTAGCAAGCCCAGAGCAGAATGAGACTAAGGGGTGTTCCTGCTTGCCGGTGACCCGGTTGAAGGTGGGATCTCTCCAGAAGCCAGTGATACACCAAATGAACAACCAAAAGTAGAGTAGCCAAGTCTCCATCTTCAGCCCACGGTGAACCAAGGAAAGGGATTCCTCATAGACCGAGCCTGGAGACAGTATCATATAGTGTAGTATGTATTATTAAAAAGATAGCAACCACATGGAGCATAAAATCATCAATGGATAAAAAGCACTTACAAAGACGGCCACCGGACCATCACGTGGACACGACGGTGTGACTGCAACATGTAGGCTCCTCACTGGCGCGTTTCATCCGCACGCATGTTCTCAAAGGGATCCACCTAGTGTTATTTGTTATACCGTCTGTCACGGTGTGCCTGCCAGGGAGCTTCCCCCCACCCCCCTTCTAGTGCCTGTGTCCCTTCACACCCCCCCTTCTCATCCTGTAGTGGCCCTTTGAAGCCGGGCCACACAGGATGAGAAGTGTTACTTTTCACTCCTGCCGCGGTCCCCTTCCTCCCATCCAGCGCAGCCGGGCGGGAGGAAGATGACCCCCTGCGGTGAGCGGTGTGCCATCCAGCCCGGAGAGGGGTGACCTCCCGCTGGGAGGTTCCAGGACAGGGCCGCTGGCTTGACGCCGCACGCCCCCTGGCGGGTGCAGCACGGCCACGAGGCTTCCTGCACCTGCTTGCTGAACCACTTACTGCCTGGGGCAAATTTGACATTTTTCACATACATGTAAAAATCTGCATTTTTTGGCTAGAAAATGTACTTGGAACACCCAAACATTATTTTCTGAAAGCAGAGACCTTGGAGAATAAAATGGTGGTTGATGCAATTGTTTATGTTGCAAACAGAAGCATCAGCCTTGTGAGCTCACCTTTCTGTCACTCTGGTCCCTTGGTCTCTCTCTCAGCATGTTCTTTGTTGTTGCACAATTGGTTCTTTGTGTTGTTTCTCCATCTCCCAGTCTGACATTTGCTGTAAGAGGCTGATACCAAGTCAAATTCATGTACTTATTCTGCTTGCTTTTGAACAAAATAAATTCAATGATGTGTTTATGAATACAGAGCTGCATTAATGTGTGTCAATTAAATCTGCCTGGAGTTCAACTTTAAATGTATCCCAGCCCAGAGAAAAAGCTGAACCACTTTAGACCATTAGAACACATTAGAGTTATGTATGTATCTTCTACATATTTGCATAAAGGCACAAGCCATAAAATCCTACCGCAGATTTGTGCCGCACTTGTCTTTCATGGCAGACATCCTATATGTGCATCATGCAGAAAGTTATGCAAAAGTGAAACAAAAGTTGAACAAAAAAAGCAGCTGTGAAAAATATATTTACACTGTTACACTGCAAGCTGTTCGTCTTGCTTACTCATCTGTTTAATGCATTTTATTTTTGTATTTAAAGGGTCATATCACCCTCTGATATGGTGGATTTAACTATTATCCCTGACGAGTTAAATCTTTGTGCCTAAATTCCCAGCTCTGCCTACCTGCGGCGGCAATTAGGAAGTCAAAAGAGGCAATTGTGTTCTTCAAATTTGAAGCGCATCTAAACCCAAAACACAAAAAAGTAATATATTGCAGCCTGACACTTCTTATATGTGGTGGCTGCATTAGTTTTCTTTTTTCAGGCTTTTCCCCTTTGTCTTTACCTGGTGATCCTGCAAATAATGCATGGCTATGCTCACTTCTCCACTGTATCTATGGAGTGAGTCATGGTTCTCCCTGTGCCTGCGTGGGTTTCCTCCAGGTCAGGGGCAGACTGACAACTCATGGGGCCCCCAAGCAATAGGGGATCATGGGGCCCCTGTGTCCTTGCCCACACTCAAAACACACCCAAAAAAGCCCATAAAAGGTACCAGGGGCATTTCATGGGGCCCCTACTGACCTCGAATGGTCACTCCGCCCCTGCTCCAGGTACTCTGGTTTTCTCCCACACTCCAAAAACATGCTGGTAGGTTAATTAGCTCATGTCTAAGTTGGCCGTAGTATATGTATGTATGAATGTAAGTTAGGGACCTTAGATTGTACGCCCCCTGAGGGTTAGGGACTGGTGTGAATGTACAATATATATGTAAAGTGCTGCGTAAATTGACAGCGCTATATAAGCACCTGTAATAAATACATAAATAAATAATGGTTTTCACACAGACTGGATTACAAATATGTAACAACTGAAATTGCAGGGCCACGCTACTGCTAAGAGGTCTAGATACAACCTCATTTAGCATTATCCATTCATTGTTACCTGACAATAATTTTTATACCGCCAGTGCCATTGGCTATTGGATACTTGGTTTTAACTAGGACCCTGAGAAGGAGGTAGTGTATTGATGAAGTAGGTGTTTCTTTTAGTTCCCCAAGTGCATTGCTTACTCTTTGCTTTGTCCCATTGACTTTCATTTGGATATTGCATACTATTGGCTAATGGGCTCTTGGTTTTAACTAGAACCCTGAGTAGGAGGTATTATATTGATGAAGTAGGTGTTTCTTTTAGTTCCCCAAATGCATTGCTTACTCTTTTGATTGTCCCCTTGACTTTCATTTGGATAATGCGTACTATTGGCTATTGGGTACTTGGTTTAAGTAGAACCCTGAGTAGTGGATATTATATTGATGAAGTAGGTGTTTTTTTTAGTTCCCCAAATGCATTGCTTACTCTTTGGTTTGTCCCTTTGACTTTCATTTGAATATTGCATGCTATTGGCTATTGGGTACTTGGTTTTAACTAGAACCTGAGTAGTGGATGATGTATTGATGCCGTAGGTGTTTTTTTTAGTTCCCCAAATGCATTGCTTACTCTTTGGATTGTCCCCTTGACTTTCATTTGGATAATGTGTACTATTGGCTATTGGGTACTTGGTTTTAACTAGAACCCTGAGTAGGGGATATTGTATTGATGAAGTAAGTGTTTTTAGATTCCCCGAAATGCATTGCTTACTCTTTGGTTACTCTCAGGATGGATCCATGCTTTCATGTTGTTTACACCAATTTCTGACCCTACCACCTGAATGTCACAGTAATCAGTCTGCCCATTCTTCTCCCTCCACACAACTACCACTGACTGGATATTTTCTGTTTTCTGTAAACCCTAGAGATGGTTGTGTTTGAAAATCCCAGTAGATCAGCAGTTTTTGAAATACTCAGACCAGCCCATCTGGCACCAACAACCATGCCACTTTCAAAGTCACTTAAATCCCCTTTCTTCCCTGTTCTGATGCTCGGTTTGAACTTCAGCAAGTCGTCTTCACCACGTTCTAATGCCTAAATGCATTGAGTTGCTGCCATGTGATTGGTTGATTAGCAATTTGTGTTACCAAGCAATTGAACAGGTGAACCCAATAAAGTGGCCAGTGAGTGTAAGTCCTGGGGGCAATCGAGTACCAGTAGGCTTGTCTTATGGGAAAGGGAGCTGCTATAGGTGAAGAGCATAGACGCCAGCTATAGTTTGTGACCACCTGCGTTAGGGGTAAGCATGACATAAACTTTTTGAAAACAGTCTTTCCCTAAGAGTTTTCATTCAAAATTCTACCCATCTATGGCTGGCTTTACTTATGAATGCAGCATGCACTGCTAATGTGTTTTAATTAAACACTCCCTTGATTGTTCAGAAGGAAATAATTTAGATCTTTAATATTATCTACCACAGTCTATTGGAAATTTCTTGCATGAAACTTCTGCAGATCTCAAGGGGAATGCTGCCCAGTGCTGATTGACTGGAAAGAGGCTGCAGGCCCACCCGGAGGCACTTGGAAAGTCCTGCTCACACTAACTGCAAGGAATCCTAGGAAATGTATACAAAACTTCAGTAAAGGTACTCTGGTGGGGCTTTCCAACTTAAGCATGATGTTTCCTGAGAAACATTAGCAATTCATCTGTTGCTTTGAGTTGCTTTTAATATATTGGCAATTTTAAATTCAAATTGTCTTCATGAAAGTAAAACCTGCCTGCATATTCCTCAGAACTATATGATTATTTTAATTTCTATATGTGAGTGCAGTATGTAAGTATAAGTCCTGCGGCAACGTAAAACCAGAAATAATTATCTTGCTCTATGTTCCTGAATCATGCATGAGTGCACTAGTGAGGCAATCTTTATTTTTGCAGAATAAATGGTTCCTGTAATAACCTCATTAACTTCCATTTCATTTCAAGGTTTGTAACATGCACAGAAAGCTTAATCCTGCACCCCCAATCCTATCACCCATATTGGGCTATAGACATGAGCTCTCTGCTGCAATGTTATGTTCAGTTTCCTATGGATCTTATAGAGGATCAAAGAATGAAACAGCATTACCAAATAAAAGTTAAAAATATATTTGACTCAGAGTACCCCTATCTGTCTTAATGCAGAGGTTTTTCACCTTCTACTGCCCATTTGAAAACAAAACAAGTACTCCTATCCAACAGCTGCTTTCATTGCTTACAGCAGTTTCTCTCAATCAGGGTGCCATGGCACCCTGGGGTGCCAACCGGGTTCCCCTATGGTGACACAAGCACAAGACCCAGTTTTCCCATGGATGAGAGGGCTCTGTGATCCAGGGTGGATCTCTCTGGTAATGGGGGATTCTGATATGATGGGGAGGCTCTCATATATAAAATTATATATATATATATACACACACACACACAGGGTTTGGACAAAATTATGGAAACACCAGATAAAAGAACAAAATTGTTACCAAATATGGTGTTGGACCAACTTTGGCATCCAAGATGGCCTGAATTCTTCTGGGAATTGACAAATATAAGTCTTGGATGGTAGACAATGGAATCTGATAGCTCTTTCATGCAAAAGTAATTTCAGTTCTCGCAGAAAACAAGCCCCAGCCTTGTTCTCCAAAATTGACCATGGTGGCTCTATTGAGGTCTAGCGATTGTGGCTCCCAGGGAAGCTGTGAGCCTTGGGGCTCGTTCACACTTGGCTGTTTTACGAACGCTTGCCAAACGCCCCTGTAACGTTTGGCAAGCGTTGGTCCGGCGTTTGCGGAGCGTTTTATAACGCTCGGCAAACGCTCGGCAAACGCCGCATGCGCAGTTTAGCGGCAGTTGCTAGGCGTTTGCCGAGCGTTAATAACGCCCCACAAATGCCTATAATGCAGTTTGAGTGGTGTTACCGCTCCGCAAACTCCCCTCAACCGCGTTGCAACCGCACCGCAAACGCCAGCTGGACGTTTGCGGAGCTGCACCATAGACGAGAATAGGAGGCTTCAACGCCTCCTGACTCGACCAGAAGCGTCCGTTTTGCCGTGACGCAATGCGACGTGATGCAAACGCTCCCGTTAGAACAGCACCATGTGCTGTAATGTGCAGAATTGGCAGAAGTGTTTGGGAAGCGGTAAAAACGCTTCCCAAACACCTCTCTGCCGCCTGCACACAACGCTAGTGTGAACGTAGCCTTGGTCTGCATGGTCATCAAACCACTTTTTGACAACACCAGCTGTGTGAATCGGAGCATTATCGTCTTGGTAAATGGTGTTGTCTTAGGGAAACAATGTCTGCACCATGGAGTACACATGGTGGGCCAAAATTTGTACATAGTCACTGGCAGTGACTCTACCTTTCAAGATGATGATGGGTTCTGCAGAATACCAAGATATGGCTACCCAAACCATGATTTCGCCACCACCATGCTTTACCATTGGCACAAGACAGTCCTGGTAGTAAATCCTAACTAGCCCTCAGCTTGGCTGTGCTTTAAGGTGGCAGATTCTAGATCCCCTTGTCCAGGGATTCCTCCAGACAGCTGGATAGAGGAGAACTATCTGGGGTTTGGGGTGGTATTCCAGGAGCGGTTGGATAGCTCTCCAAGGAAGAGAAACCCTTCTGAGCACTTGAACATAGTTTCAGGAAGCTGTCCTCTGTTTAACAGATCCTTGGGCATCCCATGTATCCCTCATCCCCATTCAAGTTCAAATCCCCTAATAAAATAAAAAAAAACAAAGTTCAAGGACTGTTTACTGTTTCTGGAGTGCAAGTCTGGAAGGAAATGCATGTTGCCTGGCTGTGCAGGACTATAGGGGGATCCAAACCTTTAGCAACTCCTAAGACGGTAGTGCTACACAAAGTTGCATTCTGTGTGGACCAGGGTTTAGAGCAGATTGTATTGCTTAATAGTGATGGGCTGCATGTTTGAGTTGAATGTAAGTTCGACTCTAACATGATCCAGTCATGTGTTCGGTACTGGCGTTCGATGAACTATTCGCCCACCACGCCCCACAATGCACTGCGCCCTGACAGTGCATTGTGATTGGCCAAAGCATTGCACCTGACTACAGGTCAGATGCAATGCTTTGCCTAATCACAGGGCATGATGACAGCACAAGGGGGTAGGGGCGTCATCACACCTTGTGACGCAGCTGT
The DNA here is from genome assembly GCF_062004578.1 of Staurois parvus. Taxonomy (NCBI): domain Eukaryota; kingdom Metazoa; phylum Chordata; class Amphibia; order Anura; family Ranidae; genus Staurois; species Staurois parvus. The sequence continues at coordinate 2,035,957 of NW_028317933.1, read as the reverse complement.
CAGACGGCGGGTGGAGCGGATTTTATTTTTTTGGTGGTGGCGGCGGGCATCCTGATTGACGTAAAAAGTCATTCAGTGTAGCTTAGGGTGTGGTTGCCATCATCCCTAATTCCATAATAGAGAGAGTTGCACCTTACATTTAATGGGATTTTTAAGGCAATTTTGGAGTATATACAAAGAAACCAATTATTTACATTATCAACATTTTATTTGGACAAATTTCTTTTGTTTGGCAAATTGACACATCGGGTAAACATTGCATATTGGCCAATATAAAATACAACAATTTTAGACAACTCATTGACTTTGCGGAATTATAGTTGTTGCAATATGTATCTAGTGGTATCCCCCAAATCCCCCCAAATACAACTTTGTGATTGTAAAATTGGGCAGGTGGAATGCTGAATATTTGTCTATGCCCCTTGAGAGAATTTAAAGAGGAATTTCACCCTTTCCTCCCTCCCTTCCCCATTTTTTTCCTTGCTGTTACCTGTAATACAGCATTGTCTCCAATTCAGATACTTGCCTGCCCAGCTGATCCAGCATTGTCCTGCTGTGGCTGGTTGTGCCACTCTTACAGCCTGTGTCCTGCACCACCATCTTTTGCATCAGGTGCTTCTTTCTGGCCCAGGCAGCCCAGCCCTCTGGTGGCACGTGCCAGGCTGCCCTCATCTGGCTTCTGTGAATGAAAGTGAAGCATCCTGGGATAAGTGACTTACATATCCCAGGAGATCTCACAGCAATTAAGACATAATTATTGCCTAGGTGAGGGGGCACAGTGGGATTTTCTCACTTCTAGTTCTGGTTCCTTTGTTTCCAACCCTTGCCGATCTTTTTTTGATCTGCTGCTTTGGAGACCAGAGGAGAGCTCTGGGGTCTCATAAAGAGGACCTGTCATGGCCCATGCTACCTCAAGGGATGTTTTTTATCCCTTGTAATAGCAATAAAAGTGATTAAAAAAGTAAAGGTACAGTGTAAAAATGAAAAAAAAAAAAATTTAAACTGCCCCATGCCCTGCACACATGGTGAATGTGTGAATGCACATGTTGGTCCCACGTGCATGCGTAAATGGTGATTGCACCACACATGTCGGATGTTTGGTATCTACTCGGCGTAATGTCATCTTTTATACTTGACCAAAAAAATTAGGTATTATATTGTGTTTGTGTTCACTAAATGTATTTTCCCCCCAAAAAAAAACACTGCACAAATACCATGTGACATAAAAAATTGCAATACCCACCATTTTAATCTGCAGGGTCTCTGCTTACAAAATATAATGTTTGGGAACCTGGGCAATTTTCTAGCAAAAAAATGCAGATTTTACATGTGTAACAAAAATGTCAGAATTGGCCCAGAGGGACAAGTGGTTAAGGCCTCATGCACACAGGGCGTTTGCTTTGCTCCTTTGAACGCCAGAACTCCTGGCAGGAGAAGAGTTACTGAGTGTTGCTCAAGCTTAGGCGTGTCAAGCGCAGGGGCGGACTGACCATTTGAAAACTTGGGCACTGCCCAAGGGCCCGGGGTCAGTAGGGGGCCCCATGAGATGCCCCTGGTACCATTTTCATAGGCTTTTTTGAGTTTGGGCAAGGACACAGGGGCCCCATGATTCCCTATTGCCCGGGGGCCCCAAGAGTTGTCAGCCTGCCTCTGGTCAAGCGTTTGAGCAATAATGGATTTCTGGCTGGAATATTAATTTATTCTGGCCATTGGAATATATGAATTCAGAAGCACTTAAATGCTGAACTATGTTCAGGATTTTTTCTGTTCTTCAGCTCCTCTCCTGAAAACGCTTTTGATGGAGCTTTTTTCAGCCACTCCTCTTCTAATACTCTTGTAATCACCTGTGTGTGCATAGACACATTGGATGACTTAGAAGTGCTTTTAAAAGGGGGAAAAAAGAAACGCAGAAAGCCTGTAAAAGCAGAGGTTTTTAAGCCCAGTGTGCATGAGGTCCAGGGGCAGACTGACAACTCATGGGGCCCCCAGGAAATAGGGGATCATGGGGCCCCTGTGTCCTTGCCCAAACTCAAAAAAGCCTATGGAAAAGGTACCAGGGGCATCTCATGGGGCCCCCTACTGACCCTGGGCCCTCGGGCAGTGCCCGAGTTTACAAATGGTCAGTCTGCCCCTGATGAGGTCTAACTGTAAAAAAAAGTTTTTCTTCCCTAGAATTTACCTCTAAATACAAGGCCTGATACCTCACCTTCCCTGCAGATACAAAGACTAAAAGCTGACACATGCAAAAAATAAAACACTGCGCTTACCTGGGTAGGTGAAGTCTCAGGGCCCCGCAACATGGTGCACAGACTTTCACATGGGGCAGGTCACAGGCTCCCCTTACCCAGAAGGCCCACTCTATAACACCAATAGTGAGTGAGGGCTCCAATGGGGTGGAAAGCAGATATGGGAGGTCAGAAGGGAAATTTTATCTTTCTGGTGAAGTGGGCTGTCAGGAGGTGGTGTCACACAGTTCTAAATGTCCAGGATCCACCCAAATCTATGACTAATGAGGTCATCCTGTGTACATTTCTTTCCTTTAACCCACATATGTCTACAATATGTAGATCAAGATGCTCAGGCACAGTTTTTCATGTTTGGAGGATGTTTACAAGGTGTGACAATTTAATTCTCACAATGGACTGGTAATAACCAGGGGTGCACTGATCATTTGGAAACTCGGGCACTGCCCGAGGGCCCGGGGTCAGTAGGGGGCCCCATGAGATGCCCCTGGTACCTTTTTCATAGGCTTTTTTGAGTTTGGGCAAGGACATAGGGGCCCCATGATCCCTTATTGCCTGGGGGCTCCATGAGTTGTCAGTCTGCCCCTAGTAATAACCCTATCAAACCCCTCCACATTCTTCAAAGGATTGGATGAAATTTGAAGACGACATTCTTTCTGATCTTCTGTCAAGATTCAAGGCCCCATCTCTGCCGAAATCTTTCTTATTCCTAAATCTTCCATTAGAATCTTCCTCACTGTTTCCCTGTTCATGTTCCATTCTTTTGCCAATTTTCGCACACTAAATCTTCGATCTGACTGTACGAGGGTTCACACTCTGGCCAAATTTGCATCCGCTTTTTGTTTTTTTTTGGCTGCCCATTTCTTGCGTCATAGTGGACATCTTCCTCCTATGCCATTTCAAAACAATTGATTTCTTTGCAAAATGTTCACTATAAGCCTGTTGTAACAGAATTAAAGTTTCACTTGCACCTTAGCCAATTTTTACTCAAAATTTGATGTTAATCCACTGCTCCAGATTCCTGTCACTCATTCTTCGCCAACAGTGCAATGCACACAAGTGTTATTTCTTCTACTACCCATAAAGACTGAGTCAACTGGTCTGAGACCCAGGCAAATGCAAGTTTGAACATTTCAGAACACTCTCAAGTGAGCATGGCTGCGTGACTCATCATAGCTCTATGCCACGGGCATTCCAGGATCTAAATTGTCACACCTCAAATTAATATACCAGGTTAGAACTAAGAGCGCAAACCTGTGCCAGCCGCTTCTCTTCACCTGTGTCCATTCAATGTACCTATCAGTCTCCTTTGACAGACAGGTAGATCGCCACTGAACTCTGGTTGAGAAACACCACAGTAGGCAAATTAGGTGGCTGTGAGGCCCCTATGAGCACAAAGCCTTAAGCCACTGCCTAATCTGCCTAATTAAAGAGCCGCCTTTGCTGCTACAACCTTAGGAGTTGAAGGCCCAGGGAGGTTGATTATGACCATCGTAAGTCAAGCTCTCTGTTTGTGTGAGGTTTCATCTGTCTGTCTGCTTGTCTGTCCATCTGCCCGGCCATCTGTCTATATACCTCTCTATTATCTATCTATCTATCTATCTATCTATCTATCTATCTATCTATCTTTCTAATATCTATCCTATCTCTTTAATATCTATCTATCTATCTGTCTAATATCTATCCTATCTCTTTAATATCTATCTGTCTAATATCTATCCTATCTCTTTAATATCTATCTGTCTAATATCTATCTATCTATCTATCTATCTATCTATCTATCTAATATCTATCCTATCTCTTTAATATCTATCTATCTATCTATCTATCTATCTATCTATCTAATATCTATCTATCTATCTATCTATCTATCTATCTATCTATCTAATATCTATCTATCTATCTTTCTATCTATCTATCTATCTAACATCTATCCTATCTCTTTAATATCTATCTATCTATCTATCTATCTATCTAATATCTATCTATCTATCTATCTAATATCTATCTATCTATCTATCTATCTATCTATCTAATATCTATCCTATCTCTTTAATATCTATCTGTCTAATATCTATCCTATCTCTTTAATATCTATCTATCTATCTATCTATCTATCTATCTATCTATCTAATATCTATCCTATCTCTTTAATATCTATCTATCTATCTATCTATCTATCTATCTAATATCTAATATCTATCCTATCTCTTTAATATCTATCTGTCTAATATCTATCCTATCTCTTTAATATCTATCTGTCTAATATCTATCCTATCTCTTTAATATCTATCTATCTATCTATCTATCTAATATCTATCTATCTATCTATCTATCTATCTATCTAATATCTATCCTATCTCTTTAATATCTATCTATCTATCTATCTATCTATCTATCTATCTATCTATCTAATATCTATCCTATCTCTTTAATATCTATCTGTCTAATATCTATCCTATCTCTTTAATATCTATCTATCTATCTGTCTAATATCTATCCTATCTCTTTAATATCTATCTGTCTAATATCTATCTATCTATCTATCTATCTATCTATCTAACATCTATCCTATCTCTTTAATATCTATCTATCTATCTATCTATCTATCTATCTATCTATCTATCTAATATCTATCTATCTATCTATCTATCTATCTAATATCTATCTATCTATCTATCTAACATCTATCCTATCTCTTTAATATCTATCTATCTATCTATCTATCTAATATCTATCTATCTATCTATCTATCTATCTAATATCTATCTATCTATCTATCTATCTATCTATCTAATATCTATCCTATCTCTTTAATATCTATCTATCTATCTATCTATCTATCTATCTATCTATCTAATATCTATCCTATCTCTTTAATATCTATCTGTCTAATATCTATCCTATCTCTTTAATATCTATCTATCTATCTATCTATCTATCTATCTATCTATCTATCTATCTATCTATCTAATATCTATCCTATCTCTTTAATATCTATCTGTCTAATATCTATCTATCTATCTATCTATCTATCTATCTATCTATCTATCTATCTATCTATCTATCCTATCTCTTTAATATCTGTCTATCTATCTATCTATCTATCTAATATCTATCCTATCTCTTTAATATCTATCTATCTATCTATCTATCTATCTATCTATCTATCTATCTATCTATTCTATACATCTCTTTAATATCTATCTATCTATCTATCTATCTATCTATCTATCTATCTATCTATCTATCTATCTATCTATCTATATCTTCCTATCTGATTTTCTATGCATCCTACATTGCAGGCAGCCAAGACTTATTGCATAACAAAGGGATAGGGTGGGGGATGCTTTTGCACACTGCTGTAGCTTCTCCCTTTTGCAGCAGAGGAGGTGGGAGTCTGACCTGTGCTGCTGACAATTCAGGTAAAAGCAAAGTCTGCAAACACAAACAAATAAAATAAAAAGATGCAGTCAGGGTCTGAGTACGGTCAAGTTTTCTCTGATGCCCCTGTGGCCATGGTAAAGGGTGATACAGCGTTCCTAAGGGTTAAGGACCACTTGTTTCAAGTGCGATGAATTCTATTGAATTGTAGCAGAACATTCCGCAACTCATTTAGTTGGGTAGACACTGGGCTAATGTTCCTTAATTGTAAACCTCATAGAGCCTTATTGTGGAGAAGGGGGATGTGCAATGTCCAGTAGTAACCAACATGAATTCACCATTCACTGGACTAATGACTGTAGGCTAAAATCTGACTGCACCTTATCTCAGTTCTTTGCATTGCCTGAGGGTATTCATGACAGCAGTAAGCAGCTTTATTTTTATGAAGAATACCACAATGTATATATACTCAAGTGCGTACATAGTTTATACAACCATATGTGGATGTGATGTATTGTACTGTATACCTGTGTATCTACTGGCCAGAAAAACAGAAACCTCTTTAATAACCTGTTCAACCATCGTTGGCCCAGTAATAGTTACCAAATTGCAGCAACTCCACCAAAGGACCCTGAAGCATCCCTGTACTAAAGCTAGCCACAAAGATTTATTTGCATGCAAGCGAACATTCTTCTCTGGACTGAGATCATCCTGAGTGTATTGAGAATATTATAACCCATAAATTTTAAATATATTGTGTATCATGGTATCGATTGTCATGCTCTACAATTGTGCTCTGCTGTTGAAAGTGGTCTCCTGAACTGGCCTGAGCCATCTGATATCTCCCACCATAAACCTACATATTGGACGTTTTAAACTGGTCTACTCAACATACTACTAATGCTCTTTTCTGGTGTACTCAACATACAATTTTGGGTCTGTCATCTTTGAAAAGACAATTGTCAGTGTAGCCACTTACCCTAAGCAGAAGTGACTAACTTTAGTGTTGCTGGGCGGTTAACAGCCCAAGCTAATTGATAGTGTTGATGTTGGTGCGGGATGCACTGGATACCTTCGCTGCCATTGTGCTCTTACTGAGTGTCCAGTGCATCCCTTTGTCTTTGAGAGTAAGCTTCCTCTAGGCATACCTTTCCTTAATCTATCCATTACTATATATGTGCTCCAACTTCGGAGACTCTCAAAATTTATAGAGTTAGGACTGCAGTACACTGGGGTGCCATGGCGTGGCCGCTGCAGCTTACACAAATATTTGCAAATGTGTGCAAACTAAACCCCTTGTTTTAATGTGAACTGTTAGACAGAGTTAATTTGTTTTGTTGCAGACTGGCTTGTGAGCTGAGAGTTTTTGTTTGTTGTATTTTGACAAGTGTCACCATTCCATGTGCTCCTTGCTGCAAAAGCCAGTTATAGTGTGGGGTGGTTGCCATTTGTTTGTACTGTTGATGTATTGGTGCAGGGATGCACTGGATACCTCTGCTACTATTGTGTTCTTGCTGGGTGTCCAGTGCATCTCTATACCTTTAAGGAGGGGTGGGCTCCTCCCAGGCATACCTGCCCTCAATCTATCTATTATTATATATGTGCTCCAACTTTGGAGACTCTCAAAATGTATGGAGGTAGGACTGCAGATATACTGAGGTGCCATGATGTGGCCTCTGCAGCTTACACATATATTTGCATATGTGTGCAAACTAAACCCCTTGTTTTAATGTGAACTGTTAGACAGGGTTAATACGTTTTTTTGCAGGCTGGCTTGTAAGTGAGCTGGGAATTTGTGTTTGTTGTATTTTGACATGTGTCCCCTTGCATGTGCTCCTTGCTGCAAAGGCCAGTTATAGTGTGGGGGGGTTGCCATTTGTTTGTACTGTTGATGTATTGGTGCAGGGATGCCTTGGATACCTCTGCTACTATTTTGCTCTTGCTGGGTGTCCAGTGCATCTTTATACCTTTAAGGAGGGGTGGGCTCCTCCCAGGCATACCTGCCCACAGTCTATCTATTATTATATATGTGCTCCAACTTTGGAGACTCTCAAAATGTATGGAGGTTGGACTGTAGATATACTGAGGTGCCATGATGTGACCTCTGCAGCTTACACATATATTTGTATATTTGCATATGTGTGCAAACTAAACCCCTTGTTTTAATATGAACTGTTAGACAGGGTTAATACATTTTTTTGCAGGCTGGCTTGTAAGTGAGCTGGGAATTTGTGTTTGTTGTATTTTGACATGTGTCCCCTTGCATGTGCTCCTTGCTGCAAAAGCCAGTTATAGTGTGGGGTGGTTGCCATTTGTTTGTACTGTTGATGTATTGGTGCAGGGATGTACTGGATACCTCTGCTACTATTGTGCTCTTGCTGGGTGTCCAGTGCATCTCTATACCTTTAAGGAGGGGTGGGCTCCTCCCAGGCATACCTGCCCTCAATCTATCTATTATTATATATGTGCTCCAACTTTGGAGACTCTCAAAATGTATGGAGGTTGGACTGCAGATATACTGAGGTGCCATGATGTGGCCTCTGCAGCTTACACATATATTTGCATATGTGTGCAAACTAAACCCCTTGTTTTAATATGAACTGTTAGACAGGGTTAATACTTTTTTTGCAGGCTGGCTTGTAAGTGAGCTGGGAATTTGTGTTTGTTGTATTTTGACATGTGTCCCCTTGCATGTGCTCCTTGCTGCAAAGGCCAGTTGTAGTGTGGGGGGGGTTGCCATTTGTTTGTACTGTTGATGTATTGGTGCAGGGATGCCTTGGATACCTTTGCTACTATTGTGCTCTTGCTGGGTGTCCAGTGCATCTTTATACCTTTAAGGAGGGATGGGCTCCTCCCAGGCATACCTGCCCGCAGTCTATCTATTATTATATATGTGCTCCAACTTTGGAGACTCTCAAAATGTATAGAGGTAGGACTGCAGATATACTGAGGTGCCATGATGTGGCCTCTGCAGCTTACACATATATTTGCATATGTGTGCAAACTAAACCCCTTGTTTCAATGTGAACTGTTAGAAAGGGTAATTCAGTTGGTTGCAGGCTGGCTGGTAAGCGAGCTGGAAATTTTAGTTTGTTGTTCTTTTTACTTGCTGTTGCTTCTGCCTGCTGCCAGTAAGTGCCACTGAGGATTTACAGGGGCACTAGGTTATAAATACTTATGTTCTCTGTGTCCAAACACTAGGAGGTGTATTACCAATGCTAGGGGAGGACATAAATATTTGGGGGCTGACCTTGTGAGCACTCTCCTACCCCAGACTTTGCCCTGGGGAGGATGTGCGTGGTCTTCTACTCAGCTAGCACTGTGGTCTAGGAGGCCTTTGCATGTGCTTGGTGCAAAGCCTAGGGATGTGCTACTGAAGCTTGCCTGTCCAGGGTGGTGCTGCTTCTGAAGGCACTGGGTACAAGGAACCTTGTCTGGAAAGTGGAAAGTTCTGCCTGGGATGGAGCACCAGAGGTGACTCTGGCTGCTGGAGATTCTAGGCACAAGAAACTCGTTGAGAGGCTGGAGGCTCATCTGAATAGTCAATGAGGCTGCTGCTGCTAGAGAAGGTACAGGATATCGGTCTCATCTTAAGGGCCTTTATGCCTGTGTAACACTACCCCCATAGGGATTGCTGAAGAATTGGGCCCCCCTATAGTCCTGCACAGCCAGTCATTTAGCATTTTCCACGCAAGCTTGCACTCTGAGTCAGAAATCAGTCCTTGAGCTTTGTTTTTGTTATTTATTAAGGGGATTAGATCTTGGATAGGTAAGGGGGGGGGGGGGGTATAGGATGCCCAAAGGAACCGATAACTGAGGACAAACTTGTTGAAACTATTCACAAGCTTCTCTTTTATAACAGTCTCTGTTGGAGTGCTAGCCAGAGTTTCCTCAATATACCACCATAGACCCTAGATCAGGGGTCTCCAAACTTTCTAAACAAAGGGCCAGTTTACTGTCCTTCAAAATTTAGGGGTGCCGGACTGTGGCCAGTGGGAGTAAACAATGCCCCATGATTGGTATAAGTGGGAGGAATAGTGTCCCATCATTGGTATCAGTGGAAGAAATAGTGCCTCATCATTGGTGTCAGTGGGAGGAATAGTGTCCCATCATTGGTATCAGTGGAAGAAATAGTGCCCCATCATTGGTGTCAGTGGGAGGAATAGTGTTCCATCATTGGTGTCAGTGAAATAAATAGTGCTCCATCATTGGTGTCAGTGGAAGAAATAGGGCCCTATCATTGGTGTCACTGGGAAGAATAGTGTCCCATCATTGGCATCAGTGGGTGGAATAGTGCCCTATCATTAGTGTTAGTGGGAGGAATAGTGCCCCATCATTGGTGTCAGTGGGAAGAATAGTGCCCCATCATTGGTTTCAGTGGGAGGAATAATACCCCATCATTGGTGTTAGTGGGAGGAATAGTGCCCCATTGTTGGTTTCAGTGGGAGGAATAGTACTCCATCATTGGTATCAGTGAAAGAAATAGTACTCCATCATTGGTATCAGTGGAAGAATAATGCTCCATCATTGGTATCAGTGAGTGGAATAGTGCCCTATCATTGTTGTTAGTGGGAGGAATAGTGCCCCATTGTTGGTGTCAGTGGGAGGAATAGTGCTCCATCAGTGGTGTCAGCGAAAGAAATAGTGCTCCATCATTGGTATCAGTGAAAGAAATAGTGCTCCATCATTGGTGCCAGTGGAAGAATAATGCTCCATCATTGGTGTCAGTGTGAGGAATAGTGCTCCATTGTTGGTGTCAGGGGAAAGAAAAGTGCCCCATCATTGGTGTCAGTGGAAGAAATAGTGATCTATCATTGATGTCAGTGGAAGAAATAATGCTCCATCATTGGTGTCAAAGGAAGAAATAGTGCCCAATCATCGGTGTCAGTTGGAGGAATTTAGTGGCCCATTATTTATGTCACTGGGAAGAATAGTACTCCATCATTGGTGTCAGTGGAAGAAATAGTGCCCCATCATTGGTATCAGTGGGAGGAATAGTGGCCCATCATTGGCATCAGTGGGAGGAATAGTGCCCCATCATTGGTATCAGTGGGAGGAATAGTGCTCCATCATTAGTATCAGTGGGAGGAATAGTGCCCCAAGGACCAGATAAAGGCAAGCAAAGAGTCACATCCGGCCCCTGGGCTGCAATTTGGAGACCACTGCCACAGATTAACTCCTCTTCACCTAACAATCTGGAGATTTTTTCCTGAGCAGCGGACCTGACTCCTGTTCCTTTAAATGGGGTGAACAGTCACTAGCAGGGGACTAATCTAGTTTCCCACCTGAGTGATCCTTCCCCTATCCACCCAGGGGGTGCAGGTGTACCTAGTCTTAAAGGTGGAGTATGCTTTTAAAGCAAACTTATACTGAGAGAAATGTGGAGGGCACTAATCCCAAAAATGCAAAAATGCCACCTGGCAGTCTCTGGCACCGATACCAAGTCACTGACCCAGAACAGTCATGCAACAGATCAGAACTCCTCATCTGCTTTCCTATTCTGAGAATATACTGATCAGCATAGGAGCCAGGCAAGAAACATTTTTTAGAGGGAGAGGTCAGAAATGGCAGCCCCCGTAATTCATCCAACTCCTCTGAATCAGCTGAAATTCTAACACTGGGTGGGCCTGTCGGCTCAAAAAAACCTCAAACACTCGAATTATGTCAAAGGAGCCAGGCTGAAAATGATTGGCCCGACACTGCCTGCAGCCAATCAGCTGCAGGCACTGTTGGGGTAGTCTGACAGCTCAGAAAAAAATAGTCCTGCAGAGGAGAATCGCGCTGTTATTGTGGATGGACAAATCTATTCTAATCTATCAGTGTATGGCTGGCTTTAGCTACAATTCTGACACAGGTACATATACATGGTGGATTAAAGAGCAGCACCCATTCTTTCTCACAGTATAAAAGGGTGGTGCACTTTGCATGCCATGCGGCCCTCACCCAGTGGGCCATACTTTGGGACATGGAAGGGGCATTTAACACCCTCAAAATGTGGAATACTATCCTTCTAATAGTGATTCCTGATAACTAGATTAATCACCTTCCTCCCAAATTACCGCCCAGTGCAGCAGCATCATTAGATTGTGAGCTCTTGAGGCGTGTGTAAACCTGTGTACTCTGCAGGCACTGCATAATATGCCATTAGATTGAGAGCTTCTGAGACCTAGGTGTATGTTGCAAAGCAAGGCGTGATATGTCATTAGATTGTGAGCTCCTGAGACATAAGGACGTGGTTCTATGCACTCTGTAAAGTACTGTGCAGTACAGTATGTTAGTAGATTGTGAGCTCTTGGGACTTATGTGCATGGATCTACGTACTCTGTAAAGTATTACGTAATATGATTATGAGCTTCTGAAATCTAAGTGTATGGATCTATGTATGTTGTAAAATACTACGTAATATGTCATTAGACTGTGAGCTCCTGAGAGCTAAGGACCTGGATCTATGTACTCTGTAGAGCGCTTTGTAATATGCAATTAAAGTGTTACTAAACCCAGGACCCTGCATTCACTATATCTGGTCTCCCCAGACCCTGCATTCACTATATCTGGTCTCCCCAGACCATGCATTCACTATATCTGGTCTCCCCGGACCCTTCATTCACTATTTCTGGTCTCCCCAGACTCTGCATTCACTATATCTGGTCTCCCCGGACCCTGCATTCACTATATCTGGTCTTCCCAGACCCTTCATTCACTATTTCTGGTCTCCCCAGACCCTGCATTCACTATATCTGGTCTCCCCAGACCCTGCATTCACTATATCTGGTCTCCCCAGACCCTGCATTCACTATATCTGGTCTCCCCGGACCCTGCATTCACTATATATGGGCTCCCCAAACCCTGCATTCACTATATCAAGTCTCCCAGGACCCTGCATTCACTATATCTGGTCTCCCAGGACCCTGCATTCACTATATCTGGTCTCCCCGGACCCTGCATTCACTATATCTGGTCTCCCCGGACCTGCATTCACTATATCTGGTCTGCCAGGACCCTGCCTTCACTATATCTGGTCTCCCCGGACCCCGCATTCACTATATCTGGTCTCCCCAGACCCTGCATTCACTATATCTGGTCTGCCAGGACCCTGCCTTCCTGCCTTCACTATATCTGGTCTCCCTGGACCCTGCATTCACTATATCTGGGCTCCCCAAACCCTGCATTCACTATATCTGGGCTCCCCAAACCCTGCATTCACTATATCTGGTCTCCCCGGACCCTGCATTCACTATATCTGATCTCCCCGGACCCTGCATTCACTATATCTGGTCTGCCCGAACCCTGCCTTCACTATATCTGGTCTCCCCGGACCCTGCATTCACTATATCCGGTCTCCCCGGACCCTGCATTCACTATATCCGGTCTCCCAGGACCCTGCATTCACTATATCCGGTCTCCCCGGACCCTGAATTCACTATATCTGATCTCCCAGGACCCTGCATTCACTATATCCGGTCTCCCCGGACCCTGAATTTACTATATCCGGTCTCCCCGGACCCTGAATTCACTATATCTAGTCTCCCAGGACCCTGCATTCACTATATCTGGTCTCCCCGGACCCTGCATTCACTATATCTGGTCTCCCCGGACCCTGCATTCACTATATCTGTTTTCCCAGGACCCTGCATTCACTATATCTGGTCTCCCCGGACCCTGCATTCACTATATCTGGTCTCCCCGGACCCTGCATTCACTATATCTGTTTTCCCAGGACCCTGCATTCACTATATCTGGTCTCCCCGGACCCTGCATTCACTATATCTGGTCTCCCCGGACCCTGCATTCACTATATCTGTTTTACCAGGACCCTGCATTCACTATGTCTGGTCTCCCCAGAACCTGCATTCACTATATCTGTTTTCCCTGGACCCTGCATTCACTATATCTGTTTTCCCTGGACCCTGCATTCACTATATCTGGTCTCCCAGGACCCTGAATTCACTATATCTGGTCTCCCCGGACCCTGCATTCACTATATCTGGTCTCCCCGGACCCTGCATTCACTATATCTGGTCTGCCAGGACCCTGCCTTCACTATATCTGGTCTCCCCGGACCCCGCATTCACTATATCTGGTCTCCCCAGACCCTGCATTCACTACATCTGGTCTGCCAGGACCCTGCCTTCCTGCCTTCACTATATCTGGGCTCCCCAAACCCTGCATTCACTATATCTGGGCTCCCCAAACCCTGCATTCACTATATCTGGTCTCCCCGGACCCTGCATTCACTATATCTGATCTCCCCGGACCCTGCATTCACTATATCTGGTCTGCCCGAACCCTGCCTTCACTATATCTGGTCTCCCCGGACCCTGCATTCACTATATCCGGTCTCCCCGGATCCTGCATTCACTATATCCGGTCTCCCCGGACCCTGCATTCACTATATCCGGTCTCCCCGGACCCTGCATTCACTATATCCGGTCTCCCAGGACCCTGCATTCACTATATCCGGTCTCCCCGGACCCTGAATTCACTATATCTGATCTCCCAGGACCCTGCATTCACTATATCCGGTCTCCCCGGACCCTGAATTTACTATATCCGGTCTCCCCGGACCCTGAATTCACTATATCTAGTCTCCCAGGACCCTGCATTCACTATATCTGGTCTCCCCGGACCCTGCATTCACTATATCTGGTCTCCCCGGACCCTGCATTCACTATATCTGTTTTCCCAGGACCCTGCATTCACTATATCTGGTCTCCCCGGACCCTGCATTCACTATATCTGGTCTCCCCGGACCCTGCATTCACTATATCTGTTTTCCCAGGACCCTGCATTCACTATATCTGGTCTCCCCGGACCCTGCATTCACTATATCTGGTCTCCCCGGACCCTGCATTCACTATATCTGTTTTACCAGGACCCTGCATTCACTATGTCTGGTCTCCCCAGAACCTGCATTCACTATATCTGTTTTCCCTGGACCCTGCATTCACTATATCTGTTTTCCCTGGACCCTGCATTCACTATATCTGGTCTCCCAGGACCCTGCATTCACTATATCTGGTCTCCCCGGACCCTGCATTCACTATATCTGTTTTCCCAGGACCCTGCATTCACTATATCTGGTCTCCCCGGACCCTGCATTCACTATATCTGGTCTCCCCGGACCCTGCATTCACTATATCTGTTTTCCCAGGACCCTGCATTCACTATATCTGGTCTCCCCGGACCCTGCATTCACTATATCTGGTCTCCCCGGACCCTGCATTCACTATATCTGTTTTACCAGGACCCTGCATTCACTATGTCTGGTCTCCCCAGAACCTGCATTCACTATATCTGTTTTCCCTGGACCCTGCATTCACTATATCTGTTTTCCCTGGACCCTGCATTCACTATATCTGGTCTCCCAGGACCCTGCATTCACTATATCTGGTCTCCCCGGACCCTGCATTCACTATATCTGGTCTCCCCGGACCCTGCATTCACTATATCTGGTCTCCCCGGACCCTGCATTCACTATATCTGGTCTCCCCGGACCCTGGATTCACTATATCTGGCCTCCCCGGACCCTGCATTCACTATATCTGGCCTCCCACAGCACACACAACATGGAAATGCAATCATGTTAGTAAATATAAACTGCTAAATACCTTTTTTCATCAGCAGTTAGAGCAGTCTTGTGACTTCTATCAGTGTCCATGGATTTATGTACTCAGGAAAGAACTGCATAATATGTCATCAGATTGTAAGCTCCTGGGATTTATGTGTATGAATCTATGTACTGTAAAGCACTACATCATTAGATTGTGAGCTCCTGAGACCTAAGTCTTAGTGCTCTGTAAAGCACTGTGCAATATGCTAGTAGATTGTAAGCTCCTGAGCCCTTTATGTACTGTATAAAGAACTGCTTAATATATGATTAGATTGTGAGCTCTTGGGACTTATGTGCATGAGTCTGTGTACTCTGTGTATGAATCTACATACTCTGTAATGCACTAATATGCCATTAGATTGTGAGCTCCTAGGACTTATGTGTATGAGTCTACATACTCTGTAAAGAACTGTGTGTTATGTAATTAGATTGTGAGCTCTTGGGACTTATGTGCATGGAACCATGTACTCTGTAAAGCACTGCCTAATACACCATCAGATTTTGAGCTCCTAGGAGTTATATGTATGAAACTATGTACTCTGTAAAGCACTGTGTAATATGCCAGTAGATTGTAAGCTCCTGGGACTTATGTGTATGGATCTCAGTACTCTGTAAAGCATTGCGTAATATGTCAGTAGATTGTAAGCTCCTGAGACTTATGTGTATGGATCTCAGTACTCTGTAAAGCATTGAGTAATATGCCAGTGGATTGTAAGCTCCTGGTACTTATGTGTATGGATCTCAGTACTCTGTAAAGCACTGTGTAATATGCCAGTAGAGTGTAAGCTCCTGGGACTTATGTGTATGGATCTCTGTACTCTGTAAAGCATTGCGTCATATGCCCGTAGATTGTAAGCTCCTGGGACTTATGTGTATGGATCTCTGTACTCTGTAAAGCACTGTGTAATATGTCAGTAGATTGTAAGCTCCTAGGACTTATGTGTATGGATCTCAGTACTCTGTAAAGCATTGCGTTATATGTCAGTAGATTGTAAGCTCCTGGGACTTATGTGTATGGATCTCAGTACTCTGTAAAGCATTGCGTAATATGTCAGTAGATTGTAAGCTCCTGGGATTTATGTGTATGGATCTCAGTACTCTGTAAAGCACTGTGTAATATTTCAGTAGATTGTAAGCTCCTGAGACTTATGTGTATGGATCTCTGTACTCTGTAAAGCACTGTGTAATATGCCAGTAGATTGTAAGCTCCTGGGACTTGTGTATGGATCTCTGTACACTGTAAAGCATTGAGTTATATGCCAGTAGATTGTAAGCTCCTGAGACTTATGTGTATGGATCTCAGTACTCTCTAAAGCACTGTGCAATATGCCAGTAGAGTGTAAGCTCCTGAGACTTATGTGTATGGATCTCTGTACTCTGTAAAGCATTGCGTAATATGCCAGTAGATTGTAAGCTCCTGGGACTTATGTGTATGGATCTCAGTACTCTGTGAAGCACTATGTAATATGCCGGTAGAGTGTAAGCTCCTGGGACTTATGTGTATGGATCTCTGTACTCTGTAAAGCACTATGTAATATGCCAGTAGAGTGTAAGCTCCTGGGACTTATGTGTATGGATCTCTGTACTCTGTAAAGCACTATGTAATATGCCAGTAGAGTGTAAGCTCCTGGGACTTATGTGTATGGATCTCTGTACTCTCTAAAGCACTATGTAATATGCCAGTAGAGTGTAAGCTCCTGGGACTTATGTGTATGGATCTCTGTACTCTCTAAAGCACTGTGTAATATTTCAGTAGATTGTAAGCTCCTGGTACTTATGTGTATGGATCTCCGTACTCTGTAAAGCATTGCGTAATATGTCAGTAGATTGTAAGCTCCTGGGACTTATGTGTATGGATCTCAGTACTCTGTAAAGCACTGTGTAATATGCCAGTAGAGTGTAAGCTCCTGGGATTTATGTGCATAGATCTCAGTACTCTGTAAAACACTGTGTCATACGTTATTAGATTGTAAGCTCCTAAGCCCTATGTGTATGGATCGCCATACGCCGTAAAGCACTGTGTAAATAAATGAAGTCATAACGTGGCCACACATATGTGCATTGTCTATCTGTATTATTTATATACGGCTTATGTATGTATTCTAATATGGATACTCTGTACTCCTGCAGATGTACATCTGTATATATACACATTCTAGGCTCACACAATAGTATACTGCTGTACATGAGTCCATGGCTATAGTTTATGAACTGAGGAAGATGTATAAAGGTGCAGGGATGCTGCTGGGGGGAGGAGGGGGGCTCTGTTCCCAACCGGGAAAGGGTTAAGGAGCGAAAGGGGGGAAGGAGGGAAAAGGAGAGAGGGAGACGGGAGAGAGCTATGGGAAAGAACAAGAGAGAGAAAAGAGAGGGGGTTGAAAATAGTGAGAGAAAGAGAGAGAGAGAGCACAGAACGGATGTTTGAGAGAAGGAGAATACATGATGCCCAACCCCCCCCCCAACCACCACCACCACCACCACCCCTTCCCTCTCCCTCCTCTCCCTCTCTCTCTCTCTCTCTCTCTCTCTCCTTCTCTGTCTTGTTGTTTCAAACAATAGACACAGCTCCCTCCCTCTATCACACACATACACACACACACATACTCAGCAAGAGGCACTGAAGCTCACACAGGAGCCCACAGAAGAGAATTAAAAAAAACAAAAAACAAAAAAAACCTTTTTTTTTGCACAAAAAAAAAAATCAGGCAGCCGTTTTAATGCCCGGCGTGTGATGGACGTTAGGTTTTACCCTCCTGCCCCCACCAGTGTGGGCACCATATCTGCAGACCCCACCTGCCTCAGCCCCCTGGACTTTTACCACTGCAACAAGGTACCGTGCTAATACTCTGCCACTGCTGTTGTTGTGCCCATGGGCTCTGCTTCTTTCCTGACTTGCTTGTTCTGATGGCTTGAGTGGGCATTAAAAAAAAAAAAAAAAAGCGAGAGGGGGTTGTTCCTGCCAGAAGCAACTTTGCTGTGACAGCCAGCGGAATGGATGCTGCAGAGTTCTCTCCAGTACAAGCTCCAGCGAGAAGTTGGCTTTGGACGGTCGGCGACACGATTGATGCCAGGACCGAGGGAGGGGGGTGGGGGTTGGAGACGATGGGTGCTACAGCACTGGTGGATCTTGCCCCATCTCGGCGTTGGGGGTTTTACTGGAGAGGACCAGGGCACCTTCTGAGCTGACCGTCCTGCTGGAAATGGGTTGGCAATGCTGGGCTTTCTTTTCTTTTTTTTTTTTTTTTGTTGATGCTGGTGCTGAACTTGCAATGCAGATGGTTGCACTTTGCTAGTAAGAATGACAGCGGGTCGTTGGGTTTGTAAGTGCATGCTTGTTTAAGTTGGTGCCTGCTGAAAACAAAGTCGTATGGCCACTTAATAGGGGTGATGACAGGTGCGGCTAAGAGGGTGGCTTGTTGAGATCACTGCTGGAGTTGTGTTTGACAGTTCTGGGAGTTGTGATGTATGTACTAACACTTGCCTGGTCCTTCCATTGATCCCAACGTCAGCTCAAAGTTAGCTTCATTTTTTTTTTTTAATTATTTCCAGGGACAGATTGTTGTTGGCCCAGAGCATCTAATTACTGTTCTGTATTAGGCTACATCTATTTCTGAACCTATATGGTCTACATCTATTTCTGAATGTATATGGTCTACGTCTGTTTATGAACCTATATGGTCTAACTCTAATTCTGAACTCATATGGTCTACCTATATTTCTGAACTCATATGGTCCACATCTATTTCTGAACTCATATGGACTACCTCTATATCTGAGCCTATATGGTCTATGTCTATTTCTGAACCTATATGGTCTAACTGTAATTCTGAACTAATATGGTCTACCTATATTTCTGAACTCATATGGTCTACCTCTATTTCTGAACTTATATGGTCCACATCTATTTCTAAACTCATATGGACTACCTCTATTTCTGAGCCTATATGGTCTATGTCTATTTCTGCATCTATATGGTCTATATCTATTTCTAAACCTATATGGTCTTCCTTTATTTCTGAATCTATATGGTCTATATCTATTTCTAAACCTATATGGTCTCCCTTTATTCCTGAACCTATATGGTCTACCTCTATTTCTGAACTTATATGGTCTACATCTATTTCTGAACCTATATTGTCCACCTCTATTCCTGAACCTATATGGTCTACCTCTATTTCTGAACTTATATGGTCTACATCTATTTCTGAACCTATATGGTCTACCTCTATTTCTGAACCTATATGGTCTACCTCTATTTCTGAACCTATATGGTTTACGTCTTTTTCTGAACCTATATCTTCTACATTTATTTCTGAACCTCTGGTACATTTGATGTGATCATTAATATTTAAATAATCTAATGGGGAGCCATGGTGATTTGAATATCAAACATCATTTTTTTTTTTCTGGAGAAGCTGAATCCAAGGACATCCAGGGACAGATCACCCAAAACACCCATCCGATAGGGACACTTGACCAGTCCCGTTAGCTCCGAACAGGTGACACGTTTCTGAGAGTGCCAGGCATGGTTCAGCTTTGTCCCAAGGAACACAAAACACCTTACAACTCCTCATGGTGACTCTGCTATTGGCTACACTTTGGTAGGCTGTCCTTTCCAGTCCCAAATCCCGCTACAAAACCATTCCTTCTTGCCTGTCCACCCTCCCCTCTCTGACCATTAAAAATAAATGATTATAAGATCACGCCTTCATTTCCATGTGTATGGAAATGTGCCCAGATTTAACTCTTTCCTGCTCAGGCAACAGCAAAAATAAATATAGAAAATTAAAGCTTTTTTTTTCTGCACTCCTCTGGCCTCTGGTTAACCCTTTACTTACAATGCAATTGCTAATATTAAATGCCAAAAAACCTAAAAAAAAAAAAAAAAAATGAACAATGTTATGAGATGCCATATATAGTGCTAGAGCAGGATGTATCAAAATACCCATCATTCATACGGTAGGATTCAGAGCAAAGTTGCATTGGGCACAGTAAGACATGCAAAAGGCATTCTAAAACATAGGGTGGTATTCAGAGCTGATTGAACTAACCATGTTCCGGATTTTAGACAGGTTCCTGAGGGTGAGTATGCTGCTTTATTTTATTTGATTTAAATGTAGATTATATTATTATTATCAATATTATTATACAGGATTGATATAGCGGCAACAGCTTATGCAGCGCTTTACAAAATAAAGGGAGACACTAGAGTGAGTGTGTGTATATATATATATATAATCATAGAAAGTGGAATAAGACTAAGAGCTTTTAATATACATTATATGACTTTATTCCATTAAATTTTTTTAATTTTTAAAATTTTTAATTATTATTATTATTATTATTATTGACACAAAGCTGAAATCAGCTTAGCGGCACCTGGCTCAATTAGCATTTGTTGGTCAACATCAAGGGACTAAATGACTCCAGGAACAATTTTCACCCTAGCCTACACTCACTCGCACAGACCCAATCAGGTCCTAGGCAATTCCAAGACCAAAAAAATTCTCACGGGTCTACGAAGTGAGCCCAGACTAGCGTGCCAATGACTCCCCTTAGTAAATCAGCCCCCCGAGTCTTTGAAAATAGCATCCCACAGGTTGATGCCATGTTGTTTTTAGCTATTGATGCTGAATGAGGTACCGCTCTTGGTGGAATGCATGGTGCTGTGTCCGCCCATGCTTTCTAGTAGTTATTTTCTTTGTGACGGATCCTCGCAG
>NW_028317933.1:1440000-1450000 GCF_062004578.1 Staurois parvus | reverse complement strand
TACACCTATATTCCATGGTCCCTATTTAGAATATCATAGGTATGATCACTGCTATATCTGGATAGAGCCGTATATTTTATTCCTGAAATTACCTGAAGATTCCACCCAAGGTATGAGTCATCTCAAATACTCACATTGTTCTGTGATACATGACCGCCACCTGGCGGGCAGGTGAGAAATAACTTATGTACACACATTTCTCAACTAGCCAATCAGGAAGCCTGGTGGGAAGGTATCTTAGAACAATGGACTAGTGGATATAAAAAGCCCATGTGCTGTAACATAAAAAAAAAACCTCATGAAAAAGAAGAACCCTCATAAGACCTCATGGAAAGACCTGACATCTGAAGAAGATCTCTGCTGAAATAATTACTCTTCCATCTTTTCAACTTCTTAAAACTTTAAACCTCTAATCTTATAACTTCCTACATTCTCCCCTACTGAGAATCTTTCACTTGCCCTATATATCCGTCTAAAGGCGTTCCACTGCCAGCTAAATCCACGGGAGAGTTGCCTAGCCTGACGTCCGGGTGTGGTGAGATGTTTATTTGATTTTGTATTAATTACTTTCTCTGTTGTGTAGAATCATAAAATTACCTTAGTGTATTACAACAATATTGGGTAGTTAGATATCTGTAGTCAGATACTGTGTTACTGTTAAAAAAATTGTTTATTGCCATATTATAAATTTTTCCATATTTCATAATTTATTGAATATTAATAACCAGAGTATCACATATCAAGGGCTTACTTCTTGCAATCCTATGGCCACGGCGTGCGAGAATATAACCTTTGAGATATTCGAAATTATTAATTATTAATAAATTTAATAAATATCATATCATTTAAATTTGTGATTGATGTAATTAGTTAGAGACATTATTAGTGTGTCTTACATTGGTAGGATATATTTTTGATTGTGTGTACCAATATTCATTTATCACCAGTCTTTTGTGTTTTGTGTTAATATATATATAATTTTTGTACATAAATAAATTTTTATATTTATCTATTATAAGGCAAATTTTGTGTGTATGGTACGAAATCATATTGGCTAAAAGAATTCAAGGTACAATAATAAGTGGTGATCAAATTATCAAGGTGTCCAAATTATTGGTTTACTAAATATTTGCCGTATTTTAACGGCTGGAGGCACTGTAATATTTCATCTAAGGGAAAGGGACACGCCCTTTATAAATAATATATATCCTTACATAGACCACCACAACATAAATTTGGAGGCACTGCTGAGATCCATAGAAATCGTACCATAACACAAAACGCACTGGTGATTGTATATTTGTACACGTTATCAAACATATATTTTGTATTAAAATGGCATCCAGTAATCACGGATCCACCTCTTCCAAGCATAACGAGGAAAATATGGCGGCTCAAGGCATTGAGCAGGAAGTTATGAAGCCAGCTCAGAAAGCTGCCGGTGCTTGGCAGAAGTATGTTGAAAATGAAGTAATAAATTATCTCCGCAAGAGATTGAATTTGGGGGATAGTAATAATGAATTTGTGGATGAAGAGAAAGAGCAGGCCATGAGCACCTTTGAGGACCTGTTTAACCAAAAGGGCCAGGTTGTTGGGTTTTTAATGGCATTTGCTGGAACAGAAAGTGATAGAGGCCGTGACAGACTTCTCCTAGAAGCTTGGCCCATGTTATGGTTCATGACCGCTGGAGCTGCCCAGCGGACCATGACTCTAAGGGAAGAGTTGTCAGAGGCCCGCCTCTTGTTAGAAAGCAAAAATCAGGACATTGAGTCTTTGAAAGGGAAGCTTGGTCATGCCGGTATTCGTTTAGACGAATCCGAGAAACATTATGATAGATTGGTCGGAGACTTTCGAAGTGCTCAGGACCTATATGAAAGAAACTTTCAGGAATTAAAACAACTTCAAGAGAAGTATCAGGACTTAAAAGATGAGGTGAGGTACTTCAGATCAGAGAGGTTATCTCCTGTCAAAATTAAAGTTCACCCAGGGGATAAGCATGACCAGTCAGAACTTACCTTGATAAAATCTGAGCAGAAAACTCTGGAGGAGCAGATTATAAGGTTGACGGCCCAAATAAATTCTGGGGTCCAAAGACGGACCAACCCAGTCAAGCCAGAGGCTGATGAGCGGAGATACCCGCATCACAGCGAAGTATCTGATAGTGAGTCAGGGTCAGAATATAGGTCACCTCCTAAGCTTTCAAGATACACTCCAGAGCGCTCTGAAGAAAGATATGAGGTTTCATATAGGCAGGAAGGGAAATCCCAGGGGTCATTCAGGAGATATGACACCCCAAAGGTCATTAAGTTCCTGAAGGACACTGTTCCTATGTTTTCTAAGAAAGGGTCCCTTGAAATCACCGAACACATGAAAACATATGAACAGACGTTAGAGATTCTGGGCATTAGAGATGACCACACCAAAATAGAATTGCTGCCATGGGTGTTTGAGGAGAAATACCGGCAATTCTTTGAGACCTTGAGGGCCTATTCCAATCAGTCCTGGAGAGAGGTTAAACATAAGTGCCACATGGAATTTGGGCCTTATAAAACTGTAACCTCTGCCAAGGCTGCGGCCTACAATTTAAAGTGTGGTCCTCACCAAAGCCCTGCAGAATTTCTGGCTGTCCTCAGAAATGCCTATTTCCTGGCTGAAAAGGATCCCAATCCTAACCAGCCAGAATTCAAGACACTATTCTATGAAGCATTACCTGCTTACATAAAATTGGGACTTGCAAAGGATTACAGAAAGGGATGCTCTCTTGATTGGTTGGTAAGAGAGAGTGACTATTTATTCTCGATCCAACAGTCCAGTGAGGGCGGGATAAAAAGAGAACCTAAAAATAGCCCCAAGATAGTAGCAGCCACTACCGTTTCCCCTCCAAATCCAAATGTGCAGGCAGAGAAGAAATCATATGCGGAAGTAGTCCGTGGGGGTAAAACCAATGGTTCCCCTAGATTTGTACCTCAAGCCCAGCAAGTGAAGGAGGTCCATAACTTTGCACCCCAAAACCAGTGGGTGAGAAAGGATAGACAAAAGCCAGGGAACTACGGTAGTGGAAGTGAGAAGAATAAAAAGTATGGTAAGGGCCAGTACAGTGATGAAAATCAAAGGAGGCAATGGTATCCTCAGAGGTTCTATTATCCTCGCCAAAACCAACATGGGAATTTTTATGGGAACCCCAATTTCAACAGGAACCATAATTACAATAAGAATCCCAATTTTAATAAAAACTCCGATTTCCAAAGATTTCCTCCACGCCAAGAACACCCTCAGGCTCAAAGGGGGGATATAGTACCCCAGGCTCCCTTTAATAACAGGGAGACCCCAAAACCTCAGAGAGAACAATGGCGTCGGGATCAGAGCAGTAGTTCTGACTCTGAGTCTCATTACCAGTCTCGTCCAAAATACAAGCGCAAGTATAAGAAGAGGGAGAATCAACAGAATGACTCCTCTGAGCGTATTGGACAAATAGAGGCACAGGTCAGCAAAATGGCTGAACAGATGGACAGGCTTGTCACTCAATTTCCATCCAATCCTTTTTTAGGAGCAGCTCCTGTGACCAACCAAGGGTCACAGAATTAACAGGCAACCAAGCCTTAAACCAACAGGGGAGGACACTGAGTCAAATGACAGGAGATGTGTGCCCCGTCCCTGACACGCCTACTAATGGAGAAGCTAGTTCTCAGGCAAAGGGGGACCAGTTGTTGGTT
Source organism: Staurois parvus (assembly GCF_062004578.1). NCBI lineage: Eukaryota > Metazoa > Chordata > Amphibia > Anura > Ranidae > Staurois > Staurois parvus. Next base: position 1,446,287 of record NW_028317933.1, on the reverse strand, counting down.
ATTAATGATTCTCCTGTTTTTCAGTGTCCATCTATTGCCCCTAATATAGTCGCGGCATCGGAAATCGTTGGGATTGACAAGCCAGACGGAGCACCAACTTCTAGTTGTGCTTCTGTCTTGAGACAGTCCAAGAATCCCACCAGGGAGGATAAGGGTAATGTGTCCACCACATGCGGTGAGATAAGAGCCAGTCACATGTTATTGAAGGGCCCACAGATCTTCAACCACACTAATTTCATGTGTGAGATGACTGAATCTGATGGGAGATATTATGCCACGGTGCAGGTGCAGGATGCCAGTGATCTTTCGATTGTCGGCTTAATAGACACTGGATCCCAAGCAACCATCATGTCACAGGAGCATTTTGACAAAGTGGCGAATGTCATGCCCACCAAGCCAAGACTTAAAAGTTTTGACAGCTCATTGATTGGTGTAGGTGGAGACCCTTTACAAGTCATGGGTACCGCCTGGCTGAAACTGAAACTGGGTAATAAGGAACTGAGACACCCCATCATCATTGCTAGCATATCACAGCACCACATGATAATTGGGATGGACTTCCTAAAAAGGCTGAACACCATAGTTGATTGTGTGAACCAAGTCCTGTGGTCACAGGTAAATACCCCAATTAAATATGGGAAACTTAAAACTCCCCATTCCCGACAACACTGCCACCTGGTGGAAGAAAGGCCTGGATCATTAGAAATCCATTTCAGGAACAGCCAACTTCCTGATGTAACGGTTATCAAACCTGATGACTGTAACCCTATCAGAAGAGATGAGGAACACATTTTTAGAATTCCCCAAGATAAAATAAAAGATATTTCCCTCCAAGATGACATCCTTACGATATCTTTTCATCAGGAGGATAAACCAAGAAAAGGGGGAGATCACACCCAATTCTTGACAGGTATTGAAAGGGTTAACAGCGACTTGTTTATCCCCATCCGGATAAATGGTCTTAATAGGTCAAAATATGCCAAACTAGATTTGAGACAGGAACACAGCTTTGTAAGCCATGGGTTGATAAAACACCTGACCGAAATGGAAATGATCCGTTTCTCCACACCTCAGCGTCATTGGATTTCAGACTCCCTTGATGACTCTGATGATCACAATTCAATGGCTAGGTGTCTCTTAAACGTCACTGTAGGAAACAAAACAGCCACCCATGTGTTCCTAGTCTTGGATAATCCCCAAACTAAAATTTATTTTGGCAACGATGTATTACATCGCTTTGCAATGCAAGTCGACCTAATTAATGACTGTTTATGGAGTCGACTAAAGGGGGACCCCGAAAAATACCAAAATCTGGACTTAGCTTTAAAATCCCAGCAACAGATGCCTTATGCTGTTGAAGTCCAGGTAGCCCAAAAGATTACAATTCCTAAGGGCATAAATAATTTCATACTCCCCATCCAAGTTAAAAAGGGACATAGACTGAAGGGGTCAGATGCATTAGTATGCCTCTCCCATAAAATGCAGGGGGAGGGACTGAACATTACACACACGCCCCTAGTCAACACACATCAATCCCCGATGTACATTTACGTACATAATCTGTCCAATCAGGACATCGTCTTACCCAAAGAGACCCTTATTGGTCTAGCGGTAGAGACTGAATATTATACCTTTGGGGTTACTAACCAGGTGATTGGACTCATCCCCGATGAATATTTGTCGGAGGAACAATTAATTGAACAAACATTCCATTCATTACCAGAGGGTATTTTCACCATAGAGTCCATTTATCCATTCGATTCTAAAGATGGCACCTGTCGAATCGAAGAGACATCAATTGTCTTTGATCACCCAATCAAAGAACAAGAGTACCCCAAAGAACATGGATGGCAGGAGAACACACACACACATCACATACCCAATGACCTCACCACGAAACTTGAAGAGGCATATGAGATAGGTCAGCCGGAAAGCTTTCCTGGATTCAAGGAGTTAGTGGAAGAGATGGTGGCCCTCGCCGACGCGTGTGCCAGTGATCTCGACCGACAATTGCTCCGAGAGCTTCTCCTTGAATTCCAAGAGATCTTTGCCAAGGATTCTTACGATTGTGGGACTACTGACCTACACATCGCTAGGATCCAAACAGATCCAGATGCCCCACCAGTATTCGTAAGACAGTATAGGTTACCATTAGCTTCCTATGAATCTCTAGCTGAGATTATCAGGAAGTTACATGAAAGGGGTATAATTCGGCCCATCCACAGCTCCTACAACCACCCGATCCTGGGTATTTTAAAACCCAATGGACAATGGCGTTTGTGCGCTGACCTCCGTCAGCTAAACAAGCGTGTGTACATGTCAGGATGGCCTGTCCCATACATAGACCAATGTCTCGCCCAGCTCCAAGGATCCCAAGTTTTCACAGCTTTGGATTGTGCACAGGGGTATTGGACCATAAAGGTGAGTGAGGAAGACCAATACAAACTGGCCTTCAGTTTTGGGAATCGACAATATTGTTGGGTACGAATGCCTTTCGGATTCATAAATTCCGGACATGAATTTGCTGTGTTCATGCACAAGGCCATGCCAGACGCCTTCGAAAGGGGGACGTTGGCATATGTGGACGATATCCTGATCAAAAGTACAAATATGACCAAACATATTACAGAACTTCGGCATGTCCTGGGCCAATTAAAAGCAGCAGGAGTTAAACTGTCCTTACAAAAAGCCCAGTGGTGTCGCACGAAGGTAAACTTCCTAGGCCATGAAGTTACTGCTGAAGGTTTGAACCCACAAAAGAAGAAAGTTGAGGCGGTTCTGAATTGTAAAGTCCCTACTAACCTTAAAGAATTGAGATCATTCCTAGGTATGGTAAACTACTCGCGTAAGTTTATTGACAATTACGCCGAGATAAGCAAGCCACTGCTTCACCTACTGAAGAAGGATGTCGAATGGTCGTGGGGTAAGAAACAGGAGGACGCCATGAAGGAATTAAAGGAACGTCTCACACAAGCGCCGTGTCTCGGATATCCCGAAGGGGGTAAAAATTTCTATCTAGAGACAGGGTTTACGCAGGTAAGTATGAGTTCTGTTCTTTACCAGAAACGTGATGATGTCAGTAAGGTGATTGCCTATGCCAGTAAAACTTTGTCCCCGGTTGAAGTAAAGTTCAGTGACTGTGAAAAAGCTCTATTGTCCACCGTGTGGGCATTACAGAATTTCCGCAGTTACATTCAGGGAGAGAGAATCATTGTTGAAACGGCACACCAGCCTTTACAGTATTTAAAGAGTGAACGTATCAAGGGAGGAAATGTGTCTAATAGCCGCATCACTGCTTGGACTTTGTCTTTGCAAGGGTGGCCTCTTGAAATTCGGTACAAACAGAACAAGGAAAGTCCAGTAGCCCAGGGCCTAGCCGAGCTCCATGATTGTTCCGCAACTACGCCTGCTATGGAGGCCCCGGACACTGACTTTCTGGAAGAACAACTGTTCTCTCCCTACAAGGTTTATGATGAAGAATACTGTAAACAGCTGCCGTGTGTATATGTGGATGGTTGTGCTTTTCATCACAAGGATGGGGAACAGCTCCAACTAGTGGCAGGTATTGGAATCGTTTGGACCCAAGGTGTCATCCCAATTTCTGTGGGATACAAACTTGGACCAAAAAGCAGTCAGTTTGCTGAACTTACTGCAATTCTTAGAGCAGTTGAGATGGCTATAGAGTTCAACATCAGAGAGTGTGCCATCATAACCGATTCCAATTATGTCAGGAATAGTTTTGTGGAGTATTTTCCTAGGTGGAAGCGAAACAACATGAACAAGAGTAATCACAAACCCGTGAAACATGGTAAACTCTTTTGTCACATTGATGAACTGGTAAGGTCCAATGATCTCACTCTGCACTTCAAGAAGACCAAAGGCCACTCCAAGGTTCTAGGTGCCGAGAAAGAAGGGAACGATCTGGCCGATTCTCTAGCCAAGGAAGGGGCAATCACCGGTGAACTGATAGACATTGACCAATTTTTAGGTACCGTACAGGTTGAAGCTGTCACCAGGCAACAGGCCAGAACAGCTGGTGATCCAAATGCAATACAGTGGAGTCACGATTCTCCTAGTGAGGATTTAATTACTGCCCAAAAAGAAGACCCAATAATTGGCTTGTTTTATAGTCATATAGAAGATCCCAACCAAAATCCCATAAATAAGGAAGTATGTAGTGGGAAGGAGGATTTACGTATCTTAATGAAATCCAAATCCCAATTTTCCTTATACCAGGGATTGTTGATACGAACCTCAAAGGGTGGCGTACAACAATGGGTCGTCCCACTTAAATTTAGAGGTTTGATGCTACAGCATGCCCATGATGCTCCCACTTCCGGTCATCGTGGAGAGAAGATCACGTATGAGATCCTGCGGGATTATGCCTACTGGCCTCATATGTTACGTGATGTGAAGGAATACTGCCAAGGTTGCCTAATATGTCCCCAATTTCAACCTACCAAGCCAACTCACAGAGCACCTCTCCAGAAGAGGGGGATATGTATGCCTTGGTCAGACCTTCAGATGGATTTTATTGGGCCAGTAACAAAATCTTCACGAGGAAATCGGTATATGTTAACAGTTACATGTTTATTCACCAAGTATGTCGAATGTATACCAGCACCAAATAATAGCTCCGAGACATGTGCTGCATTGCTAATAAATCATGTATTTTCTCGTCTTGGTTTACCTCAGAGGATAGAGTCTGATAGAGGATCGCACTTCACTAGCGAAGTGATGGCCAAATTGTGGAAAATTTTGGGGGTTAAAAGGAAATTGCATATCGCCTATCGGCCAGCCTCTAGTGGTGGTGTAGAACGATACAATCAGACCATCGTTAATGTCCTTAAGAAATTTGTTAAGGAAACAGGCAAAGATTGGGATGTCAAGCTCCCGCTGGTCCTGATGGCGTTGAGGGCTACTCCGAATACAGTTACAAAAATGTCATCTTTTGAACTGATGACAGGTAGACGGATGGTACTGCCCCAGCACTTATTGTATCGCACTACAGATCAAAATTTGATCAATGCTACCACCACACACCAGTACATAGAGGATTTACGTAAACATCTGCAATATGCTTTTGCCTTTGCCCAGCGAAATTTGGAAAGAGCTGCAACTAGTGCTAAGACATACTATGATCTCAAAACCTCCAAGAAGGAATATGAGATTGGTGACAAGGTCTATCTATACAACTTTGCAAGAGACCAGATCAAGGAACGGAAATTCCTTCCATCTTGGAAAGGTCCGTTCTCTATCATTGATAAAATCTCTCCGGTCGCATATAAATTGCAGGTTACCCGGTATGGTGAAATCAGTGATAGATGGGTGCACATCAACCAATTACGTGCTTGCCATCCGAAGTCTCAATTGCAGTTGTTGGAAGACTAAACCCACCAATTCCTATCTGGAGATATTGAGATCATTCTTAAATTTCCTTTAAACATATAATTCATCTTTTGCCTTACAGGATCCAGTAACATAATTTTATGTATATCCATTACTCAAACTGTTCATTTTTAATAATTTAGAAAGGAAGGCCCAGACTATGACCAGACCGGCGATCGGAGGTGTCAATGACCGGACCCTAGAAGGAAGCTATAATGTCCTGTGGGAAAGACCAGATGCCAGAGATCGATCCGGAGACGATAACCTGATGTCCCAGGCCACCAAGGGCCAGTCCAGAGGAAAAGACCCGCCTAGGAGACCGTCTAAAAGACCTGTCGTGCGGAGGACCCATGGACCCCAAGGTGGATGTGTCAGGCCAGGCCGGCCTCATCACAAGACCAGGATCGTCATCGGAAGTGTCCATCTAAAGACGCCGAGTCAAGTTGAGGAACAACCAGCATGACCGCTGCCATTTTATTATCGGAAATTTTTTTTTATTATTTCAGTCCCTTCACCGGAGAAGACGAACAATCACTCTAGCCAAAAGCCTCACTCATGTTTTTTCGATACAGACACCCCTCTACGCGTGCCTATACCCCAAAAAAACAAAGGGGGATTTTGTCGTGGGCTTTTGGAATCATGTCAAAAATATGACTTTTATCAAGACATAATGTTATATAGCAAACAGCTCAGCAGAACCGGATGTTAAGAGTTAATTTTGTCTTGGTTAAACCTTCAAGAATTCTAGTTAAAGAACTGAAGAGAACAGGGAATTAAGACTTTTCCAAGACAATGGGATTGTTTAAACTGTCAACAAGGGCTATTTGTATATGGAAGTGAGAAGAATGCATCTACAGAAAGTCAAACACATAGGACTCTGACTTGTAAACATTTCAACA
>NW_028317932.1:15047500-15097500 GCF_062004578.1 Staurois parvus | reverse complement strand
GGGAAGAGGGGTGGCCAGGTACAGAGGTTTACAGCATAAAAATGAATGTTAGTGGAATATAGGGTTAGGAAAAAGCCTCAGCAATCGCTGCTAAGTTGCGCTGATAAAGACATAGGAAGACTTGCTGGTGATTTTTTTTATTTCTGTTTATGGGAGTCTTGCCACGTAAGAATCACCCAAAAGTAGTTTAAGAAGTGTTGGGTTTTTTTTTTTTTTTTTAAATGACTCGGCAAATAAGACAGCACCCATTAAAGGATAAGTTCACCTTTTGACAAATAATAATAAATGCACATTTTTTGCAGGTAAAAAGAAAAGTGCATTCGTTCTTTTTTGTTGAAGGAGCCTGTAAAACATTACACCAGTGATCAGGAATCCGGCAGCGGTTGCTGCATTGTGAAAATGTTACATGTTTCCATAGGTGATAAAGATTATAAAATAGTATGGTGCAGCGCTACCCCAAATATTGCCGTGCTTATACACTAGCTTATCCCAAAATAGCAGATGTAATAATTAAAATTGCACAAAACGGTTATAAAATCCAATATAACTCATAGCAAAAATACCTTTTTTATATGTGACTAATCATTATCCTCAGTGTATTCAGTGAATAAATATGCCACTCACTCAGCAATCATGAAGTGAACTGATCCACTAAGGGATCCATAGTGAGAAGGAAAAGTGAATTTATATTGTAAATAAAAAGAAACACCAGTGGAAGAAATAAGAAAAAGTCCTAATGGGACTGCAATATTGTGAAAGATATTTATAAAAAATACAAAAATAGTGAATCCCTAAATGTGGGATCAATCACTCTGACAATAATAGTGACCACAGAGGCTATAAGTTCACCAAATAAAAGTGAAAAATAAGTGAAAAAATCTGTGAATCCCTAAATGTGGGATTGAATATCACACAATAGTGACAAGTGCAGTGATTAAACAACAAAAATAAACAATAAAAGTGATATCACAAAAAATGATTTTCATAAAGTCCAAAGAAAAAGTTCAAAGGTGCGTAAACACCAAATATTCCAACGACTTCAGAAAGTGCAGGTGGTAAAGTGAATATGTTTGACAACCAATAGGAAATAATCCATAAATGGCTGAATTGCCCCCTCACCTCCTTGAAGCGACCCAAAAGGGCCAAAATGCCTATTAGAAAACACAAGTGACCTTCTACGGTTTGGTCCCCCCTTCAGGTATATCTGTCTGCAGCGGTGATATCCCCTTCACAGGTTAATGGAAGAAGCAGCAGGGTCCCCTCCAGGGATGATTTAGTAAGATACAGCCAGCTCACATTAAGGTCAGGATAAAGACAGAAAAAGATCTCACATAGTATAAATCTGTTTTAATATACCTTTTAGAAACCTGTATAGCCAAATGCCTACTCGCTTTGCACAGAATAAAACAAGCTGTAAAACCTCATGCTATGAGTGTACTTGCATGGGCTTTTTGGGTGTAGCAAGATGGTGTCCGCGCTGGAAATATGTCACCACATTCCTACGCGTTACGTCCCGTTATCACATGACTTCCTCACTTTTAATTATTACATCTGGTATTTTGGGATAAGCTAGTGTATAAGCATGGCAATATTTAGGGTAGTGCTGCACCATACTATTTTATAATCTGCATAATATCCATTTGACATATGGTTGAGTGTTAGCAGCCCCCTCCTCTTAATTATCATTTGTGTATTTAGTAGCGCAGGAGGTCCTTACTGTATTCCCATAGGTGAACTTATCCTTTAAAATCTGTGTTTTCACTTGACCTTTGACTTTACGTGTTGTCAGAAAATCATGCTAGTGTGAACCAGGGCTATAGGATAACCTAACCCCAAGAACAAAATAGAATATATTGCAACTTACCAGTCCTTACATGTGGTGGATGTTTTATTTTTCAGGTTAAGCACATTTTAATGAAGTACAGAAAATAACTGTTAATCTTGCCAGAAATGCCTGGCAAACCTTTTGGAATCTTTAAAACACATTTTAGTAAAAAATGCAAGGGGGAGTTACTAAAAATGGAGTAGACAGTCTGGAACAGCTGTGCATAGTAGCAATCAGTTTCTAGCTTTGGGTTATTCATTTAAAGTAGTTCTTTGATCACAGCATTCACTTTCATTTTATAACATCATCATCAGTAATAATAAAAACAATAGTTATATTTGGCAATTGAATGTACGCTCACTTGAAAACTCTCCTTTTCATGTTGTGAGTTTTGCTTGTCTGTTGTCCTCTCTTTCCTCAAATTCCTGGATTCCCTGCATGCATGGCAGTTTCTCCTCTATTTACTTGCAATTTCTAAACACTACATATCCCATGGTACCTTGATGTGGCTCCTGTACTGACTCCACCCCCCGGAACTCCCTCTGTCAGCACCTCTGTAGTTCAGAAGGCAAGCTCTCTGAATTATGTGACAGGGCAGTGCCTACTTACAGGGCTTAGTGACTGTTACAGAATTCAAGGAAGTGTCTGGGGATCTTTATAATGTACATTTACAAACTTCCAGATCATGCAGATAAATAGCAATACGCTAGAAATAATTAAAATACAATGTGGAAATGAATATATGATTTTAAGTTTTGACCTCAGATACTCTGTAAGCTTTGAAAATTAAGGCTAGAAGTGCATTGGTTGCCTGCAGAGCTGCTTAAAATTCTGTGTGGTCCAGTCCTTTGTAAATACCCCTACTAATACTCTAGTTTACTGTACAGATACTGCTACAAGCAAACACAAATTGAGCCATCACTTTGAAAATAGAACAACTCTACCTGTGAAAGGGTTAAAAAGTGCAACATTGATGGCTGCACAGTTAAATGTTTTACTGACAGCTTGATTTAGCAGCACATCCTACACCTGTTTAATTTCCGTGTTGCTTATGGAGAATTAGTCAAAGCTGAGGCTTCACTTCAGTTATGTAAATTAAGATAAACAGGCAGGCTTATGGGTTATTTAAACAAGCAAGTAGTGAAATGCCTGATTAGAATTTGTCAACAAGTAATTACAAAACTATTTGTTTCACCTTCAAGGGAAGGCGATGACTGTAGCCTTCTATTGAGAGAAAATTACTTTGCATGGCCTGGATTGTGCAGCATTGTAAATATTCAGCCTGTTTAAAACCAACTGGCAGTAGGACACTAAAACAAGCTGGGGACTAAACCATTTTGGTTAGAAATATATTCTAGTTGCAGTTAAAAGTATCATTTGGATCTCTGTAATTTGGGGAATTTTTGTAATATAATGAAGGTAGGTTTCAATTTTGGGTGCCTATAGATGCATTCTGTTAACTGAAACAAATTTTGCTGTGAGCTTGCTGGAAAATCTTTTGTACATTAAGAGGCACATCTGATAGACGGAAGCATTCAATCTTTGCCCCATTTGAGTTTCACCAGTCCAGAAGAGCATAAGCTGCTTTTCTAGTGCAAGACCCCTGCTGACTGGGTAAGGTTTGCCAACCTGTGTCATCATTATTTTCTAGGAGCGGTCTACCAATGGACATGTGTACTTGTCATTTCACATCTGTAGCTCTCTTTAGGCTGAGGATTAGTACCTTCATGACCTGACCCTTGCCCATTGCACTCTTTGGCCTGTCAAAATATTCCCCACTGTTCCAGAAGATCCCCGATAATCTCTATGGTATAGGAAGCCAGAAGCGACAAGTATATTGTCGCTTCCTGTTTTGCTGGATGTAAACAGCGCCATTTTTAAATTGGGAAGTATCTGATCACACCATGCTTTGTGTAATTAAATGCTTCCAAGGGCAGATGAGACATCAGGGGTCTAATGGACCCCATATTTTTCCATAAAGAGTACTTGTCACTACTGATTATTGTCAAATGGGATGTTTATATTACATGTTTAGGGTTCAAAGTAATTTTCAGGCAAAAAAAATCTGATTTTTACATGTAAGCAAAACATGTCAGAAAAGGTGGACAAGGGAATGATAATTGATTGGTTTGCAGCTATTTTTCTATTTCAATAATGTGTATTGGTTTTAACAAGTAATGAACAGGCGATTTGGTCTGTCCATGTTGAGTCTAGCAATGACATTCATTACAGGAATAGGCACACATAAAAGCAAAGTCAGCAAAACCGATATATTATCAAGCAGTCAGCTGACACAGCAACTGTAATACAACACACCTCATAGGGTTCAATGTGTAGAGGACCGGGAGGGAGCTCCCCAAGCCATCAGGGAACTCCCCGGGGCCATCAACACCCATGCAGAGCCACCTTCCGCATCTCATGTAGATACAGCAGGGTAAGGGTGACGAGCCCAAACGTAAAAGACAAAACTAGAGGATAAAGTGGCAGATAAGATGGAGCGCATACCTGTAGATAAGGTGGAAAGAAAGGCTAGAGGGCCAGGAAGCAGGAGAGAGGAGGAGGACAAGATCTCGGGATCAACATGACTGCCCATCAGAGTAAGCCCAAACTGGCTCGGGAAAGAGTGGGAAAGGCATACATCAACCACGGTTGGTTTGCAGCTATATTTCAACATGCCAAGAAATATATGTTTCAGAGGGCAAATAATTCAGACTGTTATTACACTTTTTGTTCGTTTTTTTTTTTTTTTTTTTTTTTTTTTTAAGCCCTACAAATCCTTGTTATCACTAGAAATCATCACTTGTTTTATTGGGCTGTGTGTCTAAGATGACCTGATAATTACAAGCAACACTCTGAACTTTGAGCAACATTTCCAGCTGTTAGGCTGTTAATATTCATGACTAATGTGCTTCCAGAGCTTCTTGTATGGGCAAAGGGCAATATTCCAACCTGCGTGGAGTAGAGGATAACAGTCAAAGCATCACCTTTTATACCCTTGCTACTTCTATTCCAAGTTCAGTAGGTTTTGCCCATATGCTACTTATTTGAAGATGAAATGATATCTGTTTGACTTTGGCCACCTTAAAGCCCAGCTCCAGACAAAAAAAAGTTTTCCCACGTAGTGGGGCTGTGCCAGCACTGCACAGGTTAACTGCTCAGTTTTATCTAGGGGATTGGAGATAGAGACATACTTACCTACTCCTCCAGTCTTGCCCACACAACAGTGGTTCCTGTGGCTCCTGCCCCCCTGTGGTCTAGTGACTTTGTACAGTGCACTGTTCCAGATGTCATCACTCCCATAGACTTGCTCTGGATAGGGAGATAGCAGGAACAGTCCACTGCTCGATTGTGGGGAAGCAGATGGATATACAGCTTTCTCCTCTCCCCTGGACAAAACGAGCAGTTAACCCGTGCCGTGCAGGCAGAGCCCCACTGCATGGGAAAATTTTTTTTTTTTTATTCTCAGAGTTGGGCTTTAAAGATATAGGAATGTTAGACTCACCACTAGCCTATATAGAAAACCTACAAAATCACATGCAGTTTAACACATTGCTAGGAGCCATATCACGTCTTTAGTCCTAGGACACCAGTAGGCAATATTTGCATATTAGGAGGATGTGTCCCTCAAAAAAAAATGTTGAGCATAAAGCTAATGAACCACAAAAGTGTCTGATGGTACAAGGTTATATATAGAAGTTTTTGCTGCAAGAATATGAACAGTTATTAGTCATAGGAAAGCAAAGCAGAGGATTCCGTATACTGTGCTCTAGTATATTGATTCAACATCAATGTGGGAGGCTTGATTGGGTGAAACCTACTTCAGTAACCATATAACAATTAGAAATAAGAAAGGGAGCTTTTGAAGAAAAGTGGCATTTTTAAAATGGTTAAAGATTTTAGAAACTACCTCCACTTTACTGTCAGTTCTCTCTAAGGTCAGCCATAGACTGTTAGAATCTCAGCAGGAACCGACCAAGATTTGAACCGTGTGTGGGCAGGTTGAATGTACCAAGTTGATTGATCGATCAACTTGGATACAGCCAGCCTGCCTGATTCACTCGTGATTATCGCTGGCGGCTGCTATAGACGCTAGCAGCAATCACCGTCTTATACCCAACAGGGGATGGCTTCCCCCGCCGGTGAAGACAATTGTTTGGCAGAAGGGATTCCCTTATCACACTGACTGTGTTGATGGGGGAATCATGCAAAATTCTTACCTGCAACCCCTTGGTTGCAGGAAAGAAATTTGCACCGCCTATGACCTGCCTAAGCACTAAAGAAAAAAAAAATTGTTCATTCTGGCTAATGTTTAGTGTCACATGATGTAAAAATTGCTAATTCTCTATAAATGTAGTTGACATTAAAGGTACACTTTAAAGCGAAACTAAAAAAATCTTGATTTATGCATTTAATACAAAAAGGAAGACCACCTACTAGGTCAGCACGTCAGTTTTTTTTCATATAGGCCAGGGATGTCTAAACTTTTTTAATTTCCTAGACCACATTGGAAGAAGAGGAATTGTCTTGGGCCACACATAAAATACACAAACAATTAGGATAGCTGATGAGCAGAAAGTCAGGAGGCAGATCACAAGTTATTGATCACAGACATAGATAATGTACCCATCCTATAAAACTTCACTTTTAAAAAAATTTTTTATTATAAAACTAAAAGAGGGCAACATAAAACTAGTGTGATATTTGACACTGTTTTGATAAACTAACACATCAATATGTGGGTCAATGGATGTAGTAGCAATTCTCACTGAATTATAAAGGTGCTTATCAGATATATTGGTTCCAATTTTGCCCTTCATGTGCTTCATTCTTGAAAATAGTTGTTCACAAGTATAGGTGCTGCTGAAAACTGATGATGTGAATAAGGAGTGATTGTGATGAATGGGTTATTTTTCTTTGGGAAGATAAAACCTAAAAAGTCCAGTAAGGGCTCTTTCACACGGGTGTTTCGTATGTCCATTTTACATCTGTCCATGAAAAAGGACACACATGTATTTCAATGGACTAGTGGATGTAAACAGATGATCATCCATTAATGGCTGCATCCATTTTTCTGAACGGAAGAAACCCCTTTTTTTTTCTGTAGAAAAAGCGGATGAAAAAGGATGTCAACAGACAAACGGTCTGTTTTTTGCATTGGTAAAGGATGTAAAAAAGCAGATGTAAACTGATGAAAAACTCGTGTGAACGGACCCTTTTTTTTTTTTTTTTTAATCATTTCAGTCACGTTTAAAAAAAAGAAAACGGAACGCCAGTGTGAAAGGACCCTAAAGAGCCACTAATTTTTTTTTCAGCTGTATGTGTTTGCGAAGTGTAAACACATTTTTACAAAATTCATAAAAAAAAATTAACATTTTTAAGTAAGTTTATGATTTTGTGTTGGGCCACATTCATAGCCGTCTTGGGCTGCAGGTTGGACACCCCTGATCTAGGCATTGCTTCAGGTAACCAGTCCATCCCATGCCATTTCCTTGTCATGCGGAGAGCCTGATATACAGAAAATGCCAGGACTAATGCCCTGTACATACAGAAAATGCCAGGACTAATGCCCTGTACACACTAAGAAAATCGTAAGACAATTTTCATACGAGGACTGATTGTCCGATAATCGGATTGTTAGTACATAGCTTTTCAGAGCTGATCACAATTTGTACGACAATATCCGAAGGGACAAGTGCAAAAATTTTTCTCGTACAATACCAGATCATACGATTTTCATTTAATCAGTAAGAAAATACGTCTGAAAATACAATACAAATACAACGCAAAACATGACATCACTTTCGAAATTCTTTTCTTTCATAGGAGAATTTTTGTATCTTTAGTAACCTTTTCACTTTCGATGTGAGACTAGCAGGCGAAAAAAAACAGCAGATCGTTTGTCCGATAGTCTCATCATGTGTACGGGGCATAAGGCTAAGAATATTTTCAGCAAGTACCGAAAATACTTATTGATTTTTGCCAGAAAAGCAGTTGCCTTGTAACTTCCTGTGAGCTGAGATGAAAACAATGTTCACTACCTTCTGTAGCCTACAAATGTCCCCATCCTCCATGCAGTGGAGATGACCAAAGGTAGACATGTTTGAAGTCCATTCTGGGGGACAAATGTGGCTTCTTTGATATTATTGGGGAGCACTGAGTGTAGCCACCCACAGAAGAATTGTTATTCACAGGATTACCTGTTGAAAATAAAGGGAAAATAATCTAAAAACTGTAGCCACCACATTTGGGACCAGTAGTCTATTGAATTCGAGTTTTTGGGTTTAGACATGCTTTAAGTTACCATTCGAGAACTGATGCTTTGCATCCATATGGCTAGTAAGAATATTAATAAAAAGCTTGAAGCAGTGTAGCCTTAGCCTTGTGGCCCCAAACTCCACAAAGTTATGTGGAATGTGCACCTATGTGGTTTCTGTACATGGGGCATTTCATTGGTTAATTTTTTTTGTTCTAATTGTGTTAAAATAGCTCTGGGAACAAAGATTTGAAATTTGTATTTTCCATCTTGTTTTCTTTAGTTACCCAAACTGTATGGATTGCTACAAAATAAAAAAAATGTATTCATGTAAAACTGACACATCTTTGAAACGAAAACAAAAAATTGCTGGTTGCTAGCAAGTTTGGTTACAAACTAATAAAAATGAAACCCCTGTGTTTCATAGTGGAGTTTGATAGAATGGATGTAACCTGTGAGCCAAGAAAGGTCTGTACATATCCCAGTAGCCAATAAACTACAGTATATCACTAAAATACTAGCGTCTAACATTTGTGGACTTTTTTTATAGTTAATCATGAAAGCAAATATTCCCTGGCTCTATACAAGTGCCTGATGGCTCCTTAAGTAGGCTGTTTAGCTCCAGAGCACTACATTAATATGCGGCATAAGCGCCAACGTTTGTTGCAATATGAATACTAAATTCATCAATCTCAGAAGAAGAATCCCTGTGTTTTCATATTTAAAATGAAATTTTCAAGCGGTTTAGAGACATACTGGGACTTTCCAGGTGCTACATGGCTGTGTTAAAGATCTTTCACTTTATTGAAATCATATTTAAAAACTTTCAGAAAAAAAGAACAGTTTAAAATAGCCTGTTAAGGCCTTGGTACTTCCATAAAGCTAAATATAGATTATAATTTGCAGCAGCACAACAAATTGTCCATTAAAATGTCCATAGAATTGTGCTCCAATCACGCCTTTAATCCGCATACAAGCAGCCTTCACGTATGCAAAATAAATGCACAACTCCAACTTCTCTGGTGTATTGAGGTCAGACAGCGCTTTATAGGATTCCACCCTCTGGCACTAGGTTGAACCAGGTGATACGTGATTTATAGAAGCCAAAGACATCCATTGTTACATATACTGCTCTGTTATGGCACTGTTTGTGCTGATCTTTATGTGAGTGTGTTTTGCTGTTTTTAATATTAAATGTTTAAGATACAGAGAGCACGATTTGGCCTCCTTTTGCTTTGCATATGCTGCTACTCCTATTTGGGGGAGAGAGAAGAGGAGTGTTTTGTCCTTCAGCTTCCATAAATCACACATCTGGTTCAAATTTTTATGGACAATTTATTTGTTGCGCTGCACAAATTATTTTTATTTAGTTTGATTTAAAAGTGTAGTGGAGTCACTTTAGTATGTGCTGGCAGGCAACTTGCATTTTTTTTTTTTTTTTTCCTTAATATGGTTTTGATTTTTTGTAGTACCTGTGCTGATTGTTTGTACATATACCCGCCCATAAACCTCAATATTCAGTTTCTCACGATACACCACCTATTCCACATAGTTCTCTGGTTATCCCACCCAATCAAAACCCTGCATATATCAGATAAAGCATAATTTTAGCCTTCAATGCTGATTGAGGTGATTGAGGCCCAGGTAAGTGCAACACATTTCTCAATTCTGATTGCCTATTTCATCAGGAACTGTTGGAACAAAGCAAGTACCACAATTTCAAACATCTACTGTACGTATCTAAAATTAATACATGATTTTACATAATCGTTACTAACCTATCACTTACATGCAAGTTGAGCAGTTGGTGAAAGGCATAAGGTGTCCAATTTCTGTATATATCCTAGGAGAAAGCTCAGTAGGAGATAAAAGGCAGGGGAATCTTAATAGTGCATCTGATACAAATGAATGAGTTCTGGAGGACTGGGAGCATGAAGGGTAAGGGATGTAGTGTGCTGACCCGCTAGGCCAGCTAAAACTTGTAGTTAAAATCAAATAACAGAATCCAGTATTTTTCACCTCCCATTTCACTTAAAGGCAGCTTCTGTAACCATGCCAAAGCTGCGTTGAGTGTAATGCTCTGTTCTCTTCTGTGCTTCATTAGATTGCTCAGCTTTGAAGAGACATTAGTAACATGTTTGTCACAATGGCGTTTTAACATGTTTGGACACTGCTTTGCTGGATAAATGCCCAGTATAAATATTAGTCTGTTTTCATTGTGTAGGCACAAGCCATATGCCTACAGCAACTGTTCTTAGCAATTGTCGGAGGCTTGGACATTTTAATAACTGGATTTTTGTGTCTTTTTGTAAAGCTGTGTGTATCCACGACCATACACTGAGAGAGCTGGGGCTCTTGGGAAGGGTCATAGATTACTGGTGTCAGTATGAATTGTCCCCTGGTAAAGATGTGCACAATAGTACACCTCCACTAACTATTGCAGAGGGACAATGCAGAAGCCAACTGGTATGTCGGAAAGCATCTCTGTTGAACTTAGAGTTGAACTCCGAGATAAGCAAATATCATTAAAAAACAGGAGACGTGTATTCTTCCTTGAATCTTTGTGTATTTCTTCCAGATCTGTGCTGTAAGCCAGTGTGAAACTTTGCCTCTGTGCAGGGGCTTCCTGTAATAAAGACTGCTCACCTCTTCCCTCGCTCCTTGCACAGAGTGACTGGTCTTTATAATATTTGTGGCAATTGAGGAATATTTTTAAATGAAAGTTCTTGTACCTGAAGTTTAGCTTTACACCCCGGTCACATCGGGTGTGACTTGGCATGCGATTTGCAAATCCTATGCCAAGTCGCACCCTATTGTCCGCTATTAGAGCTGTCATATTGGTGTGGTTCCGACTTGGTCGAAGTCGCAGTGATTTCTAAAGTAGTGCATGCACTACTTTTGGTGCGATTTGCATAGACATCTGTGTCAAGTGTCTTGCAAATCGCTCCTCAAATCGGCAAGTCACCCGACTTTGAAATCATGTGACTTCATTAAGTCGCACGATTTCAAAATCAGCTTTGATGTGACCGGGGTGTTAAGTCCACTTTTAAGAACTACAAAACTTTTTTTTTTTATTCCAGCTGTTTTCATTAATACATCGATGATGCAAGCAGTGTAAGTACCTTCATTTGGCTTGATATCAACCTTTGCAGTGTATTATACAATTTGTACAGCAGAGCTCGGAGGGAAGAAGGAGCACAATGAACATTTGGCATGAGTGCTTAGTTAAGTTTGAATGATCTGTAACTGATCATACAATTTTTTAAACGGGTAACAAGATCATACAGTTTCCATTCATAAATACAGTATAACTTTGTTACATTTTATTTTGTTGTAACTTTTATGTGCAGATAAAGTTTGTCCTTATTGATTTGCATACCTATCTGCTAAAACAACCTCTTTCTCTGCCACAAAAAATATAACAACTTGTGATTTTAAAACCGCTCACACTGGGGAAGTTCAAGTAATATTTTCCTTTTTATATAGAACATAAAATAGCATTTTAAAGACCATGTTAAAGAATCACTTCAGTTTCATGTGTACAGTGATTGTTTGGCCCATATTTAACGTACAAATCTAACTTTATATAACCAGGTGAAAGCTCAAATTTTTCATTTATTAACATTTATATACTACTTTGCTCTAATGCCTTTTTAGCTCTTCTTTTTCTCTGAAAACCAAGCCAGTTAAAACTATATTACATTACACACCTGTACGCTGGCCTGTTATCTGCCATTGGCAACAAATTTATATAGATCCTTTATCTCTAGCCATATGTGAGCTGCCTGTCTTTGGGAGGTTTAAACCCAGTATTGTTTGTCTGTTTTTGCCAACAGCCAATTATCTATTTTATCTAGGAATCTAAAGGTTAACTTTTAAATGCAGGCCATAGATGAAGCAATTTTCTTTCCTGTAACCACAGATTGCAGAAAAGAAAATTGCTCATTTTCCCCATCAATATAGTCAAAGTTGATAGGGAATCCCCCCCGCGGAGCTATTGTCATCTCCTGGCGGGGGGAGCCAATAATCGCATGTAAAATCCGACGGTGATCGTACAACAATTGAATTGGGTACAATCAGCCTGCCAATAGATGGTTAGAATCTCAGTTGGTCCTGCGGAACTGGCCGAAATTTGGACCATCTATGGCCAGCTTTAGCTTGCTAATCTGTTTGTATAAGCATTTACCTGTCTGTCATCGTTGGTTGCTTGAATTAAACTATCATGCTTCTTGCTGACACAAAAAATTTGTTGAAATTCATAAGGTCATAAATCCCAAATAAAACTACTAATTAGAACTTCAGAACATTATTGCATTCACTCCCCTTAAATGGCCGACCATACTGAAATGATGAACTTCGTCAGTATACAGTGCAAGGAGCAAACTGTTAAGTGCATTACCCATCAGCATTCATCTTGGGGAGTTCAGATAAGTAGAAGATGGTCAGTGAATGGATGCTATTGATGCTGCATTGTGGTTCATACACTTGGTTTTGTTGAATAAAATTGCAGTACTTCCTAACTCTTTCCCCCCCTCCCTCTCATCCTCATCATTTATGTGCCAATGATAAATTCTCATTTTTGCCTAGGAGTAGAGGAATGAGGTGTATTACTCTGGCAGGCTTCCTCTGCTTGTGCAACTAGTGTCTTGAAGCCTCTTCTCTGGTCCATGGTTGCAGAGCTTACCTCCTCACAATACCATGATGCAGCGAGCTCACCCACAGCCCGGGGGACCTAGGAGAAAAGGTGTGTCAGAGCCTGCTGGAGCGAGGAATACAGTAAAGCTGTTCACACATGGATCGAAATTCATCTGATTCAGCAGGGATCGGATGAATTTCAATCCAGGTATGGACATGTAGGTTGTATAGAAGTCAATCTGCTAATTGACGTCTGTACAACCACCCTGTCGGATTTTTCCTGCTCAATCAGTGCTGCAGGCTATAGCCAGCAGTGCTGATCAATGTATTCTGATGGAGGGGAGGTCTGCCTGCTGTCAGAATACAGTAGCTCAGTGGGGAGATTCCCCCATTCACATCAAGTGTGTGGTGGGAGAATTCAGAATAGCACAGTGTATCTGTAGGTTCGTTGCAGGTTAGCTGTAGCATTTAGACAGCGGGACGTAATAGAACTCTATGAGAAAGTGAAGCTAACACACACCAAACCTGCGGGTACACTTGCTACACCCACACCACAACAGTGTGAAAGGGGCCTAGCATACAATGACAAATAAGATTTTATTTTTTTTTTAATGATTTGCAGTTACTGTTTCACTCAGTAAGGAAACTGGGCAGAACCTCCTAAAATGGACGCTTAGCAAATCTATTGATATTTCTTGTTTGGATAGGAGCCCTACTGTTTTTCCATTCCTCTCTCTGCTCAGCAGTAGCGTCTTAGGGAATTAGTATTCATTGACTGGCTTTGTACCTCTGTACGTGAGTTATCGTCCTGTAACGAGATGTAATGGAGAATAGAATAGGAGAATACAGGGTATGTAGATGATCGTTTAGTGCCAGCATCTTTCATTCTGCTGTGCAAAGTAAAAATGAGATGTACAAGGGCCAAAGCGGTGTCTTTATGATATTTCCGGGAACACACGGAATAGATTGTTTTAATATGCCCTTACAGCCTAAAGGAGAACGGTTACATGGAACTAGTAATGGAATAATATAATTTCTAGATTCCTGAATTAGACATAGACTTTTGCACAACCATGCTAACGTTTACATGTTGTTCATTTTTTTGTAAATTTAAAAAATGTGAAATCATCTGTGATAACAATGACATCACTGGCCCCTGATGTTTACAAAGTACACTTCCAGGCTTCTGAATTTCACGATTTTCCATGGATTCTTTTTTTTTTTTTTTCCTTTTTAAGTGATTTATAGCTTTTCAGGGTAGTTTTTAGGTGAATGATTCCAGTTTGTATTGGTTAAAATGAATAATGATCCAGGGGTTATTCTCCCTACTGACTTAAAGTAGTACTATAGGCAAAGCTTTTTTGTTCGTTTTGGATAGCCCGTCAGAATTTTTTTTCGCCATCTGTGTCCCATTGTGAAGATTTCCAATCGCTAACTGTCCCATAGCCAAACAGGAAGTCACAGAAAATCCCCGCAAATGAAGGGAAATCCTTGGGGACCCACAGGTCACTAAAACCAGTTACCCCACTGTCTATTACTTTTCTGAGGACAACCCAAACTTTGGGATATTTTACTTTCACTTTAATGATAAACATGACATATAGGGTGAAGGGAGCACGGACCGCAATGAAAACCTGACAAGTGTTCCAATTCCTCTGTGCTCTGCCCAATACTCAAAAAAAAAAAAAAAAAAAAAAAGTTTTGCCTTAGTTATAGTTTAAGGCAGGTCTATGGGAAAACCACTGATACCCTTGAAGTGCAGCCACTGATAGAAAATGGCCTGGCTGAGATAATCAGGCAGAGTGAGCAGATTAGAACACAGAAGTGAGTGTACATTTTATACCCCGGTCACATCAAGCCCGACTTTGTGAAGTCTTACTTCACTGTAAGTCGCATGATTTCAGTCGGGTGAGATGCTGATTTCAGGTGTGATTTGCAAGACATCTGACACAGATGTCCATGCAAATCACATCACAAATAGTGCGTGTATAACTTTAGAAATCAGTGCGGCTCCAACCAAGTTGGAACTGCACTGATTTGACCACTGTAATTGACGACAATAGGGTGCAACTTGGCATGCGATTTGCAAGTCACATGCCAATTCGCATCCAGTGTGTCCAGGGTGTTAAAAAAAAAAAAAAAAACTTGAAGTACTCTTTAGGAGTTATTGCAGTGATTAAGACTTATGTGGTTTCTATACGACTAGTACTTTTTTCTGTGCAGCGTTCATGTTATTTCTCTGTTCATGCAGCAGGTGGCACTATAGTTATCTTTTTATTTTAAATAATAAAATCACCGCTTGAATGTATATTGCTGCTGCTGTTGTAATGGAGAATTAAACATTGTAAATACAATAATTGTTTCAGGCTCCACTTATAATAAATAAGCTCCAGCTGGAAATAGGGGGTGTGAGGGATTATATTATTGTTACCATTATTTTTGTATTTTAAATAAGATTCATTTTGTTGCTGTGCCAATGGCCTTCTAAGTTTTCCAGAAGTAAACCATTATTTAATTGAAAGGGCAACATTAATTCTCAGGAGTTTCCTGCTGTTTTTTTTGTTCTTATTTGAATAAAACATTCATATTCCAATAACCTTTTAAAATAAGCTGCTGATTTATTTGTGAACAGTTTTAATTTTGGACATTTTATTTTAATGTAATTTTTTTCATGTTTGTGAAATTAATGTGAAATAAGACGTTTTTGGTATATTCTGAAAAGTGGATTTAAACACGGACGTTTTGTCCAAGTGCACTGCATGCTCTGAACCACAAGAGGGAGACATAATATGCTTTTGCTTATAATACCTTAATACAATAAAAAACTCAAAATTCCAGTGCTAAATCCTACACATAAACTGTATAATAGAAGGCATGCATTTATTATACGATATAGTGAATGAAGGTTAAAATCCAAAACTATTCCTTATTAAAACTAATAATTTGATCTTTAACCATTTGAGTACCTACATTTAATATCCCTTCATTACCAGGCCATTTTTCAGTGTTCTGATAGTTTGACAATCAGTCATGCAACACTGTACCTAAATTAATTTAATTTTATCTTTTTTTTTTTTTTTTTGTAAAGACCAATAGACATTTCTTTTGGTGGCATTTCATAACCACAGTGCTTTCTTTTTTTATTTTTCCCCAAATGACCCCTTTTTGGAAAGTTGACACCCCAAGGCTAATTTTACCACAATTTGGAAACTAAGAAACACATGTTGGTACTGAGGTGCTTAAAATGTGGGGCTTCACATTGGTACACTAGATACAAAGCATTATTATTGTATGAGTCATATAGAGAAAGGATGAGAAGGTGAAGGGGTTATTGAACAGATCACATAGACCGCACAGGGATTAGCTGTATGGGAAGGAGGGGTGGTGGGGGTGTGTGAAAGGGTTAAAAAAAAAAAAAAATCCCACATTC
The DNA here is from genome assembly GCF_062004578.1 of Staurois parvus. Lineage (NCBI taxonomy): Eukaryota > Metazoa > Chordata > Amphibia > Anura > Ranidae > Staurois > Staurois parvus. The sequence continues at coordinate 15,081,357 of NW_028317932.1, read as the reverse complement.
AACTACAACACCCCAACGGGATTAGCTATGGATCCTCACAACCAAAAACCTGATTTTCCTATTGGATTATCTGACTTTCAGTTGCCAAGTTTAAGTCCTGGTTCACACCAGTGCAACTTGTCATGCAATTTTGACAGTTTCAAATTGCATGACAAGTCACACCCTATTGTGGGCAGTGGAACCGTTCAAATCAGTGCGATTTTGACTTCGTCAAAGTCACAACGATTTTGAAAGTAGTTCCTGCACTACTTTTCGCTATTTCAGGCACGACTTGCACATATATCTGTGCATGAAGTCGCACGATTTCAAATTTGGATCCAGTGAACCAGGGCTTAACATTTTAAAGATCCAGTTTATTGTTTGTAGGAGAAGAAATAGTTTTGGATTTTAAACCTTTAATCACTATGCTAATTATCTTAACCTTCATCATCCAGTTTGCATGTAGGATTAAGTGCTGTGTTTTTACTTTGTCATTTGTTGATGGTTTCTAAAGGACGTTTTTACAACTAGCTGCTGAATAGTACCTTTTTTAGTCTTTCTGTAAGCCCTGCAAGGTTTACATAAAATACTTTTCTTTTCTTTTCTTTTTTTTCTTTTTTTTTTTGTTACACGTTCCTAGTATGAGACTAAAATGAATCGTAGACAAAATTGGGACATAATATATCAATATATGTGTAATACAGACACACATTTCTGTTTTGTTGTTTTTTTTTTTTTCCAAGAAAGTTTTCTAATGCAGGCTGAAAATTTTTCATTTTCTAATTTAACTTATTCACTGTTTAAATGGTATTTGCAGGAAGATAAACTTGCAGCACCCCTTCATACAGCAGCTACATGGCAACAAGCATGATTTATTGTGTATTGTGAAAGAAAAGATTATAACCACCCAGAAGTGCATTATTTCAGAACACACACAGGCAGAGGAAACGATTGGTGGGAAACTTGGCTTTCAAGCAAAAAAGGTGAAGGTAAGAAGGGTGTGTGCCATGCATTACTAATAAATAGCCTGATGCACCAGGTGTTGTTTAAAAAAACAAAAAATGCAGGAAACTGCTTGCAATGCTAAGTAACTACAGAAATGTTACAGATCTGGTATCCTAATGGGATAATTTCTAGATTTTTATTTCGTGCACAAGTACAGAGTACAGTATGTGCTGATGGACCCATGCTGCGTGTATATGTGCTCAGTGTGCTAAAACTTTGTGCCCTAAAACACAGTGCTTTTAATGTGTGTGCAGTACCGCAAAACTAAGTTTCTTAACCATTTCAATACCGGGCAATTTTACACCTTCCTGCCCAGGCCAGTTTTCACATTTCAGTGCTCTCACACTTTGACAATTGCGCGGTCATACAACATTGTACTCAAACTAAAATTTTATCATTTTCTTCACACAACTAGAGCTTTCTTTTGGTGGTATTAAATCACCGCTGGGGTTTTTATTTTTTGCTAAATTAACAAAAAAAGACCAAAAATTTTGAAGAAAAAAACACGTTTTTCTTTGTTATAAAAGTTTACAAATAAATAATTGTTCTTCATAAATTTAGGCCGAGATGTATTCTGCTACATGTCTGGTGAAAATAACCCAAATTAGGATGTATTATTTAGTTTGTAGGAAAGTTATAGAGTTCACAAACTATGGTATAGATCTGAAAATTGATCAATCCTGAAGTACTGACGGCCAATCTAATTTCTTGAGGTCCAAGAATGTCAATAGTACAGATATCCCCAAATGACCCCTTTTTGCAGAGTAGACAGTCCGACGTACTTCATAAGAGGAATGGCGAGTTTTTTGAAGTTGTATTTTTTTTTTGTAATTTTTTGGAAAATGAAAAAATTTAAAAATAATTTTCACTTTTTTTTTTTTTTGTTTTACATACTGTCACTAGTGCAGCACAGGGTCATCATATAACTGGTATGGCGGTGAACAGGGACACTGACTGGTGACAGTATGAAAAATAAATAATTATGACCAACTACTATGACCAAAGTAGTACAATGTTACCATAGTAACATTGTACTACTTTGGGGAAGTGATCAGTATTTTTTTTTTTTTTTTACACAATTTGCTTATAGCAAATAATTACTTTGCTATAAGCAAGCATTTACCTGAATGAAATTGATTCATTCAGGTTTTTTTTTTTTTTTTTGTGCTTAGCTGTGATTTGGCCACAGCATGTGCATGTGACCATTCACAGCTAGGCACTAGTACACAATGGATGGCATTAATGAAGCCATCCATTGTATACAACTGTCATGTGACCTGCTGTGGTTGGTCACAGCAGGTCACATGGTACCGGCAACGGGGGCCGGTACTCAGATCTGTCATCTGCCGTGTCCGAGATACACGGCCGGTGACAGATCGCGCCGCTACCGCGGCTCTGCAACCGCGCGAACTGCGCATGTGCGGGAGCACGCCAAATGGCTTGCACCTGGAAAGCTAAAGTGTTTTTGAGGCCGCCAAACGGCTATAGGCTGGGCGGCTAATGGTTAAAGAGGAACTTCAGTCCCCCTTACAGTTTGTCCTGTCCCCTCTTTAGTGCCATCATCTATAATACAAAAAAAAAATACAGCACATGCATAGATATGCCGAAGGCTCTGCCCGGCTCTCGGTACGTAGCAGATAATCACATGTCTGTGGGCCGAGAGCCTGCATTTTTTGCAGCTCCATGCATGTGCAGAAAACATTGTGCGTGTGCAGATTAATGCCAGGCACTGAAGTCCAGGGCCAAATCTGCACACAAGTGGAATCCTGCAACACGCATGTGCCGCAACATGCTGAAGGGAGTGCAGTGTAATTCTCGCTCAGGCAAGAAGTGCTGCACTGCAGCAAAGAAGTTACAAGCACCTAATTTTTTTTTATAATTGTATGATGAATTGAGCCAGATAAAAAAACACAAGTTTTCCAGGGTAAAGGTATGCGTTAAAGGATATTTAGATTCAAAAATAATGTAATATATTGCTTATCAGTTTATCCACTTTTAGATGTGGTGGCTGCATTACATTTTCCCGGCGGTTTTTCCTTTGATTATCTCCATTACATGGTGGATCAAGGTGACTGGTAGTTTACACAATATATACAATGATTTCTGTGTTTTCATTTCAGCTCACAAGCGGTAACCGTGACAATGCATTTTTGGCAAGTTCAGCAGGTATTTTCTGTACTTGAAAAGAACTGAAAATGTTCTTTATAGGAAAAGTGAATACTAATGTAGCCACCACAGCTAAGGACAGGTGATCTATTACATTTTTGTTTTTGAGTTTAAGTGAGCTAGAACTCCAGTTGTTAATAGCTCATCTGCACTTCAGCAGTTATCAAATTGTTCAAAACAAATACTTGCCTTCCAAGATACCAGCCCTGTTTCGATGTTGCTGGGCTCTTTCGCAAATTTGGGGCCCCTGGAAGAGTTTTTTAGGTTTTCAATTCTAGTGGGGTATTTTGGAAAGGAGTGGAAGTCCTCCCTCTTGGTTATCTGCATATAAGTAAGCCATTTACTTTATTGACCTTAACTCGTGTGATATTATGGATTCTGAAACCTGTGTTTTTGTTAGGTTTTTTTTGTGGTATGCTGGTAGATCATCCTTTTCTTTTAGGGCATTTCTTGGCAAGTTTCTGTTTTCAGTGATCTTCAAGACAGAAGTATATAGACTAATAGCACTGATTAGTATTTTACTTTGCGAAGCAAACACCGTAGAAGCAGTAGTCTGCCTACCATGCAGTGTATAAAGAATATGAAAGATACATAGGCTCCACTCTTTATTGGAGATATTTCATTTTTGAATGTTTGTTTTTCTCTCAGTTGTGCAGAATGTGAAAATTGAAGGCTACATTGTCCTTTTTATCAGGTAATCCAGCAAAATGTTTTATACTTACCAGTGAGCATGGTGGAAATATTTTGCAACAAAATGGATATTTCTGTTACAGAGAGGAGCCTTTTGACTTTTCATACTGCAGATGTTCCAAGTTCCACTCAGGAACTCCATTGTATTTCTGAGTGCGTTTGGTTACTTTGCTACAGTCTGTCAACCCTCCTCACCCCCTTTTTATTTTGAATTTTTTTACATTTCAAACTATTTTATTTTCTTTTAAGACAGGTAGGAAAAAAGTACAAAGTTGTACTGAACAAATGTTACAATATCCAAATGAATCCTTGGGGTTACAACATTAGATACACAACAGGAGCAGCACATCCTGTGACCTTACCGAAATACAGAGAGAAAAAAGAGGCGAGCATGTAAAGGATTCGACCACCCAACATTATGAGGTATTGTTACACAACCCACAGATGCAGTGCCTTGAAAAAGTATTCATACACCTTGAAATTTTCCACATTTTGTCATATTACAACCAAAAATGTAAATGTATTTTATTGGGATTTTATGTGATAGACCAACACTAAGTGGCACATGATTGTAAAGTGGAAGGAAAATGATAAATGGTTTTCAAATTTATTTTACAAATGAATATCTGAAAAGTGTGGCATGCATTTGTATTCAGCCCCCTTTACTCTGATACCCCTAACTAAAATCTAGTGGATCCAATTGCCTTCAGAAGTCTCCTAATTAGTAAATAGAGTCCACCTGGGTATAATTTAATCTCAGTATAAATACAGCTGTTCTTGTCAGAGAACATTAGTGAACAAACAGCATGATGAAGGCCAAGGAACACACAAGACAGGTCAGGGATAAAGTTGTGGGGAAGTTTAAAGCAGGGTTAGGTTATAAAAAAAAAAAAAAAAAAAAAAAAAAAAAAATATCCCAAGCTTTGAACATCTCAGAGCACTGTTCAATCCATCATGCAAAAATGGAAAGACTATGGCACAACTGCAAACCTACCAAGATGTGGCCGTTCACCTAAATTGACAGACTGGGCAAGGAGAACAGTAATCAGTGAAGCAGTCAAGAGGCCCATGGTAACTTGGGAGGAGCGTCAGAGATCCACAGCTCAGGTAGAATTGTCCACAGTACAACTATTAGTCGTGCACTCCACAAATCTGGCCTTCATGGCAGAGTGCCAAAAAGAAAGCCATAAGACGTCCGAAGCTGGTCAGAGTTGATGGCAAGATGGATGCAGCCAAATACAGGGCAGTCTTAGAAGAAAACCTGTTAGAGTCTGCAAAAGACTTGAGACTGGGGTGGAGGTTCACCTTCCAGCAAGACAACCCTAAACATACAGCCAGAGATACAATGGGATGATTTAGATCAAAGCATATTCATGTGTTAGTATGGCCCAGTCAAAGTCGAGACTGAAATCCAATGGAGAATCTGTAGCAAGACTTGAAAATTGCTGTTCAAAGACACTCTCCATCCAATCTGACAACTTGAGCTATTTTGCAAAGAAGAATGGGCAGAAATTTCACTCTTTAGATGTGCAAAGCTGGTAGAGACATCCCCAAAAAGACTTGCAGCTGTAATTACAGCGAAAGGTGGTTCTACAAAGTATTGACTCGGGCTGAAATGCACTCCACACTTTTCAGTTATTTACTTGTAAAAGAATTTGAAAACCATTTATCATTTTCCTTCCACTTCACAATTATGTGCCACTTTGTGTTGGTCTATCACATAAAATCCCAATGAAATACATTTACGTTTTTGGTTGTAACATGATAAAATGTAGAAAATTTCAAGGGGTATGAAGACTTTTCAAGGCACTGTAGTCAGATAATATGCTAATAGACGACCTGAAAAAGGTCAAACCAAGGGCAATGAGGAGGGAAAAGAAAACACAAAAGTGGATGATAGGAAAGAAATAGAGCAAAACATTTGTTTTTGTTGGATCTGGTCATGTGACTGGGCGCTACATCCAAGGTAGGCGGTGTCATTACCTGAAAAAGGCAGGCCTAAACTATATAGATATTTAAAATGTTTTGAGTTCATATATGATAACCAGGGACTTCATATTTCAAAACAAATGTCTCTACCACCAAACCGTCGAGTTTTCTGTTATTATGGTATTGCACATTTCCCTAGCCCAGTCAGCAACTGTAGGGCTTGCTGGAGCTTTCCAGCGGTGTAGTATCACCTCACAAGCTGACCATAAAAAAAGAAGGCCTTTCTTAATATGAAAAATAGATTCTGGTAAGATAAATTAAAAAAAAAAGGATTTAAGGACTCATGCACACTGGGCTTAAAACGCCTCTTTTTCAGGTGTTTTGGGCTTTTTTTTTTTTTTTTTTTTTTTTTTTCAGCCTGTAAAACATGGGTAGGCTGCCTTTAAAAAGGTGGAGATCTACCTGAACAACATGGGAGAAGTCAAAGATCACCAGTCAGTGTTGCCCAGTGTCTCCTCTTCACACCTGATTTAAACCTCTAATTGCAGTACTACCATGTTGCAGTCAAGTGCATTGTATTGCAATCATGGGTTTAAATCTGATGGCAACATATAACCTCCTCACCACCTGTCAGGTGAGGCAGCAGCCAAAGGTGTAAGAGGAATTAAACCCCCTGTTGCTTTTGCTGTATGCTACCACCTGCTAATTGCAACCCATTCAAGTAAAATGGGGCCACTCAGCAAACGCCCCGCAACTGCATGCTTCTGCAGGGTCAAAGGTGTTAAAGCAGGTGGTGAGAGAGCAACACAATGTTGCCTGCTTTACCCCCTTGTTTGCTATACTGCACAAGGTTGTAGGGCACTTGCAGAGTGACCCCATTCACTTGGATGGGTCATGCTTGGCAGTAGCTAACCCACTAATCATTTCAGGATGTATAACTCCTGCTGCAGCATGTGTATGCCCCTGGCCACTGTAGCTAAAAGGGGTGCTTTTAGGGCAGGGGTGGTAAAAATGTCTTAACTATGGGGTTTTACCACCCCTCCAAACTTCAAATGTAAATTAATCCTTACTGTTCTGAGCCCCCTATAAAGCTGCTTTCACCCTGATATGCTGCGGTTTAAACACTCCTCGGGTGCAGCACAGTGCATCTTGACTTTCCTGAGTTAGCTGTGCTTTGCTATAGACTTCTGTTATATCGTGAAGGTGTGGTGCACTTTCTGAAAGCACACTAAAACTCCTGCATTCAGCAGTTTTGGTTTGCTTTCAGCAAGTGCAACAAACCCGCAGGATATAATAGAAGTCTATGGCTAAAAGCAGCAAACCTGCAGGAAAGATGCAGGCACCCTGCACTGCATCCGAGTGTGGATAAACCACAGCGCATCAGTGTGAAAGCAGCCCTATACTATTATGCCCAGTGTATTGCTTCACATTGACCTGAAAGATCTCTTTGCTGCTACTGGCACCACTCTTGAGACCGCTAGCTGGGATAAGAGGTGGCGTGCAATTGGTATCACTTTGCATGGGACAGGAGTCGGCACTACAGAGGAGGCATCAACTTATGTGGATCTTGCTGCCTAATACAGCTCCAGATTTACAAGTAGTCCCTATGTATTGCACTGTTTGATACTCTGGGATGGAGGATCAGCAAGCCCAGACCATGGTCTACCAGTCACCTGGCCGCAATCTACTGGTAGATCACAATCTACAGGTTTCTGTACCCTGCTAATAAAGCAACTCTATGCTGGCCTATGTGTCCATGCACACATAAGCATTTCCAAGCTGTAAGAAAACATCACAGCATGTTCAGGAGAGGAGCTTTTGAGCAGAAACAAATGCGTAAATGCGTCTAAACGCACTTAAACATTAGACTCGTTTAGTGCTTGAGCACTCATTCCAATGGCCAGAATAAATTAATATTCAGTGGAATGCATTATCCCTGAAATGCTTGATGCTCCTAAACGTGTGTGCAATACACGGCTTTGCGCACACATTTTTAAGCAGCAATTTCCTGCCACAAGTAGGAAAAACACCTTGCGTACATGACACCTAAGGGGTTTGTGGAATGTCACAGGAAGTGATTTGACTAGAAGAAGTGTAGAAGAAAACTCTAGAAATTTTGAATATGAGGACAATCCCACCATACATTGTAGCCTTCTCTCCCCTGCATCTCCAACAGGTATCAGGGTTTGTTGTTACCATTGTTTGTAATGCATCGGGGCATCCATACCATATGGTTGCGTTTAAAGCTCTTTCTGTGTTAACGAACCCACGGGTTTCTGCATAAAAGTGACGTTTTTGAGGAGCTCAGAGTCGGAGGGGGCACAATGGAGCTCTCGCTTCCATGTTACCTAGTGAGGTCTTCTGGGCGAGGTTTCTATGAGCAATAGACCATAAAGTAATGTAATATGAGTCAATCTATTGGGGTTATGGCAAAAATATCCAGAAGGGGTCAAGAAACCTGTCAAAGAGGCCTTTAGATGTAGTGAAGAGCAGAAGTCACAAAGTTGGCCAGTGCCCACCTGGGGTAGGGAGTTTGGGTATCCAAAGATGTTCAAGGTTTAAGTTTTCCTGTTTCCAGGGAAGTACATTTAGGTGAGGGATTTTGAGTATTGCATAAAAAAAGTGTTGTATTTTCATTAAGTGGAGGGAAATGTGGATTCCCCATAAGACGTATTAAAGGATCTAGAGTATATGCGTAGAGCGTTTGGAGGATTTTAAAGAAGAGTCTGAAGTCTTTAGTAGGGGGAAAGACTAAATGGTAATTTAGAAGATTTAGTGCTGTTAGTAAGCCGGACCCAAAGAACAGAGTATGGGAGAACAGGCAAGATCTCTCTTTTCAATAGTTGCCCAAAGTTTATGCAATTCATTATGATGTCTGTCTAAAATATGAACCAGTAGGGAAGGTTTATTATCTAATTCCAGGTAAGGAAGTCCCACACCTCCTGTCATTGTATATCTAACCAAGATGCCATATTTCCTATTACATAGTTTTCCACCCAAAAATATACAGGAGTAGGACATATTGCAGATGTTTGAAGGAGGTTTGAGGAATAAAAAAAACAGTTTTTTTTTTAAAAAGATAAGTCATGCAAGATTGTCATTTTTAAACCATTCCATCCTTCCACACTAAGAATAATGGAGAAGGGCCCATTTTTTTAGGATGAGAAAGTCTGTTCTAAAAAATGGTATATTAAAGAATAACTTCAGGATAGGCAATAAAGAAATCACACATTAGTACGTTCCCCTACTCAAAACACGAAATTGAACAAAATTGTGAAAATCTTATTTAGGAGAATTTCATTTTCATGAACTCATCTCTGTAATTTAAAAGATAACAGCATCTGCTCTGCCAAGGAGGAGGTGTAACAGTGGGGATTACATAATATCCTCTCCGCTCTGCAGTTAAAGGAAACTACAGTTCCCATCAACCACAGGGACTTGTAGGGAATGTGGGCAGGTACATTAGACCTGTACATGTTGAATGTGTCTGAGAGTTTCGGTTCGCCCTGGGGCTGAATTGCATCACTTCCTAGAGAGAGAACAGAAGGGATCTGGCTGGAGGAATAGGAGGCATAGCAGCTACAAGTCATACAAACAAGAAACTAAAGAGAATTAACAGTTTGATTTTAAAATGAATAGTTTCACTGAGTGAACCCAACTGGTTGGAGGTTATCCTGGGGCTTGGTGCAGATTGGAGTCTGCATGATTAAAAAATCTTTTACCTTCATGGAATGGGAGCTTTCCTTGTATTATTCCTGTGTAAGTTGTGCCTTCAGATGTAGTTATGGAGGGTGACCACTGGCTCATCATTTATTAGGGTGTTAGGTAGTTCAGGGAGGAAGGAATAGTGATCTTCTATCACTGGGAGGAAAGGTAAAAATATCAATTTCTCATGTAACAGGTTTTTACTGCAGTATGCAGTTATAATCGGAAAATTTATTTTGCTTTAACAAGATAGAGATAAATGAAAAGCTCTGTAGGTTTTATGTTACGGATAGATGTTGAACTATTTTTGGCGGTTCCTGGGAAATGCTAAGGACTGGCAGTGTGCAGACAGCAAGATGATGAAATTATTGTTATGTCAGACTCCGGTTATTGGAACAGATGTTCTGTCGCTTTCCAAGTCCAGGCACCTCATACCGTCACATCCTTGTAATAGGAGAGGGATGACTGCATGATTATAAGAGCAGAGCCATTCCTGGGATGAATAGTTTTAATCACTGTTTGAAAACCGTTAGAAGCAGAGTACAGAATTGAGATAATACATTACAAGGACGGCTGCTTGCTAAAACCATCCTGTCACCACTGCTTGTGGCTGCTAGGCTAGAATTGAGTCTTATGGCATAGAAAAGTGTCCACACATTTTTAGAGAACAGAGATTGCTCACAGAGAGCTGAATCCAATGGCTTTCTGAAGGCAACAAGGGGCTACCAGAAGTAGTGGACATATAGGGAATCTGCATACTTTTGTTTTCATAACCCCATAAATATGTTTTACGTTTACATTCCATCATCATGATTGATAGTATGGAATGGCCATTTTAGCACATATATTAAATTTATATAAAGACCACTTTTCTGCTTTTAGCAGAGACTGGCACAGCAGACCTGCTCACTACAGAACTTCCAGCAAAGCAAGACTTGATTGAAGTCCCCAGTGCAGAATGCTGAATGTGAGAACCTTTCCTTTGCCAAGCAGGCAGTGATCTTTTGAATGGGATACTTGATAACATTGGTGTGTACTCTGTTCTCCTTTGAATGACCTGTACAGACAGATCTTTTGCTATAGTCATTCTAAGAAGTATGACCACTAAAGCAGCATAGGCTTTAAAATTACTTTGTCAGCCACAAGCCTTTTCAGCACCTTCTAGTAGTTACTGTGTAGTGAAGTTGAATTCCATTTTCTAGATGTGTCATCACCAGAGGAGCAGGAATATGGGAGAATTTTTTTTTTCCATTAGAGGAACAAGTGTACACATCATTGGATATCCTTCACATGAATTGGCTAGACAGCATAAATCTTATTGCCCCCCCCCAATGGCTTTGCGTGCCATTGAGAAGGTGATTAGCTATACCTGATTGAGTTTACAAGTCATTTTTAGGAGGAGGGTGATCCTTTTTTCCCAACACAGTGATTCTGTGTTGAATTTTTTTTTTTTTTTTGGAAGTAGACTGAGTAAATACAGCAGGATAAAACAAAAACCGTGTCTGTCTTTCTAAGCTGCAAAGCATTCAGACTGGCTTGTGCACTGCACTCAGCCTGTGGGCAGTCCCCCAATGTCATCACGTACAATGTAGGGCTATTAACCTTGCGTTGTACGTGGAAGGGCGAGCATGTTAGCAGCTTAGAGAGGAAGCTGCGAGGGATCAGTCACACAGCTGGAAGAACCCTGCTGGAGTGTGAAATAAGGTAGGCAGTGGCTGCCAAAGTAGGGAAGCCAGACACAAGCAGGCAGCTAGGATTTTCATAAGTTGGGCATTGGCAACCTTTTGTATTACTGTCAGGTTTTTTTTCTTGAAGTAGGGTTAGAGAGAGGGGGTGAATTGGTTACAAAAATAGTATTTGCTTGCGTGGCCCAGTTCATGGTGATTCATTTTTCTCATCTATTGCAACCTTAAGCTTGTTTCTTGTGCTAACAGCTATCCTGTTAAAAATTATTATAGAATCCGATATCCAAAGACATACTGGGGTTTATTTACTAAAGCTGGAGAGTTCAAAATCAGACTCCCTTCTGCAAAGAAACCAATCAGCTTCTAACCTCAGCTTGTTAAATGAAGCTTCGGCAATGAAACCTGGAAGCTGATTGGTTTCTGTGCAGAAGGGAGTCTGATTTTGGACTCTCCAGCTTTAGTAAATAAACCCCACTGTGTTTCCATACAGAGAACCAGTGTCATATGTGTAGAACTACCCCCCCAAGGGCTGCAAGTTGATACTTGTTCCCAGTTGTTGCTCTGAGCTTGCAAGCTTCTCAACCTCACTGACACTTTTTAGGTTTGTACATGCTTAAACAGAGAATTAATGCTCCCCAAATTAGTGATAAAGAATATTGGCACATAGTCTAGTAAAAGCATGAGACAATTCTATAGCAGTCATTTTATATTGAACGCTGGGAATCAAGGGTTCCAATTAACAGTTGGATAGTACACGATCTTAAAGGGCACATAAAATTGGTGAACTCTTAAATACAATACCAAATGGTAACACTAGAATAGAAAGGTCAAAGTATATTGATCAAGATAGATTATAAGCAATTAAAGGTAACTGTCAATATGCGACACTGGTTGAAGGGGGAGAGACTTAAAAACTCATTAGCTCCCTCTAGACCACTGGCGCACTAAAATACCCCCTTTGGTTTAGTAATAACACACAAGGGTAGAGTGCTTCATTAGATGGAAATAGTTCTTCATGACCTGTATAAGGGACACTTCCGGTTTGGGGAGAAAGTTGTTTTCTGCTAGCAATGTTGGGGCCCATCGACTATGTTGGATACTTGTGCACCAGTTCTGTTAAGCAGATAAACAAATAGAGTGCTACTAACAAGGGTTCCTTTTTATAGCTGAAGTATAAAGGTGTCTGCATGCAGTGTCTCTAAGCAGTTGAATGGTAGAGGTTGGGTTTCTGCCTACTCACCAACCTGATATGAATGCAGCCTCTGCAGGAACATAGTGTGCTGTGCAGGCTCTTGTGTCTCAACTGAGCAGCGAGGGATTGTAACTCGGTAAGCTGTCAGTGTGATGAAGAACAGCGTGGAAATGCACTGAGAGTTTCGAAGTGCAGATGAACGGTTGCAGCACATAGTCTATTGATCTGCATCACAGCTATGTAGATCCAGTGTCGAAAACGTCACTAACTGGCTAAGCCACAAGGGTCTGCTGCGACTTTTTACAGGACTGCAGTCTCCAAAAGTCCTGTCTGAAGTTCTGAGCCAAGAGTGCGCTTCTCTCATGGTGAACGATGAGGAGATCCCAAACTGAGATATGGAGGAATGATGGAGTTGAATTTAGATCTGCATTGAGCACATGCCTTTTTGACTCTCTTATTAAAAGTCCACTTGATCTGGTAAGAGTCCATTGTTTGTACGGCGTTTGTGTATTCTGGTTTCAAGAGGACGGGGAGATATACATCCATCTCTACACTATACCATACATTGTATATCGGAATCTTTTTTCCTTCTCTTCATCACTTGAACTTTATACATTGTTACGCCAGTTGCTTTTTTGGGAATAATGTAATAGTCTGAATACTGGGGACTAGAGATGAAATACTTAACCCATAGTTCCGCTTGTCTGTGTTCCTTGGTTACCATAATAACGTAACCAGCACTGGGCTACATATGTTTATATCATATACTGTTTACTCGCTGCTTTTTATGGTTGTAAAGGCTGTAGGTAAACCTGTTCGCTACTCCCCCCACAGCCCCCCTAATAAGAGCAGGAGGTGGGGCCAAGCCGTGGCTCTGTCTTATGGATGCATAGAGCAGGGCTCGGGGGCACATACTGCTTGCTTAGCAAGCGGCTTGCTATTGGGGGCACTGGTCAAGGGGGAGGAGCCAGGAGTGCTGGTGGGGGTGGGGAACCCGAGAAGAGGTGGCTTCTCTGTTCAAAACCATTATACAGAGCAAGTAAGTATGACAAGTTTATTTAAATGAAAAAAAAACAGCCTTTAATATCACTTTAAATGAATGTTTTATGTGTAACTAGAAATATTGGTTTTGTGTTTGTATCATACTGCAATGTTTTCACAGGTATCCGTAACAGAAAATGAAAACTTTAGAAAAGATGAAAATACAGTATTGGAAATACCTGCCGCTACTGCCATTGCTTATGCAGTTATGGAATTATTTGTGAAATCTGATGGCCACTTTGGTGAGTCAGATACCGCTACTTAATAATAGCTAATAGTGTCTGTATTTCACGACATAATGAGAAATAAAATCATAGTACATTTGTTATGACATGTTTTTACTACTATAATCTAAACTATAAACTTGTGGATGTTCTGCTGGTGTTCATTTTTCTTACCTTTCAAAGACTATTCCAAACTTGTGAAAGAAAGTTCTGGTGACCCTGTATTCTGAACAAGGTAGCCATATTTTTAACCTTCCCTGACATCATATCAAATAGTTTGACTGAAAAACTGTTTTTTGTTTTGTTTTTGTGTATTTTTTGTTTTGGGTTTAAAAAAAAAAAAAAACTTTTTGCACGATCTTGCGCATTTTCATACAGCATTTTTGAGTGTTGGATTTTTTAAAATTATTATTAGCCAATAGAGAAAAATATTATTTGTTGCTAGGTTTTTTTGGCTTTTCCATCAGCTTTTATTTTTTTTATTATTCATTCATTCATTTTATTAATTTCTTTCTTTTTTCTTTTCTTTTTATTTTGTTAAGGGGTTAGAGGTTAGGTTAGACTTGGGTTTAGGGGTTGGGGTTAAGGTTAGGATTAGGGGTTAATATTTTTGTCTTATTATATTAATAATTCTAATGAATAAATGCACAAATACATATAATTATAAATAGGCTAAGGTTAAGCGTTAATTATTATTACGTTATGAATTTTATTTATGATTTTTATTCGTGTATTTATTTTACATTTATTCTTATATTTTATTTTTTTTTTCATTTAAGCAGAATATTGGGCTAAAGCGTGCAAATCACGTGTTTCCATTAATTTCTGTGGGAATACTACTGTGCAAATCTGCCCAATTTGATCTACAAAAAAAAGCTCCAGAACTTGTTTGATGTTCAGGCATTTGGCTTCAGGCGACTTGGAGTGGAGATGTGAACCATCTCCATTGAGAATAATTGATTTTTGCTCCTCAAGCATTTTGGAGCTTCGAGCTACAAAACGCTCAGGTGTGAATCGGGCCTAATAGGGGCACAGACAGTAGTAAAAACTTGACTGGTGTTCTAATCCATCTCCACTCTCTCATAAGCTAAAAAAAGAAAGTTTTGCCTTTTAGTTATAAAGTGTGCTTACTCTTTTACAGCCTAATTGGGATAATACCTATTTAATGTGTGTTACATGTCCCCATTCACATAGCATAAGTTCAAAACTTCAACTTGCCTTTTTTAGAGGCTCTTTTCTGGAACTTCCATCAAGGTAATATCCTGCTTAGTCCTTGTTATGAGGGGACTGGGAAGCTGAGAAGCTAGGCTTCTCCTTTGTAACAGACTAGATGCCCTCAACATTGGGTAGCAGGGGACAAAAGCCTTCTGTATACATGAAATTGTTTCTACAGAATTGTATTGAGCTCCCAAATGGTGGTATCTAAAAGTTCTAGGCTGCGAGTCTGCTTCCCCAGCAGCCAGTTCATTCACACCAGAGACTGCACACTTACTGCACGATTTTGCTTGTGCAGTGATGTGCATTTGTGTGTGGTGTTTTTATGTGCATTTGCACTGCATTTTACTTAAGCTTGCATTTCCTCTGAGGTCACTTCTGCCTTCTTTGGATTTAGGGTTTGGGATTATCTGCACTGTACTGTGTTGTAGTGCATTTCCATGCATTTGCAGTGCAGAAAAATACAGCTCACTGTACTTTTTTCACTGCACTGCAACAGTGTGAACCACTAGAAGCAAACTGCAGCGTTATTGTGACACCCCAATGACCGTTATGGAGGGGATATGAAGTAGAATAGGTATGGGGGAGAAATAAAATCAGGTAGCATTGGCTAGATGGTGGCTGCTCCCATAAACCAAGTCCTTGAAACCTAATACACACAAGAAAAGCAAATGGAAGAGGGTGCCTCCATCGAAGTGCAAACTGTACATATAAATACCGTAGTAAATAAACATATTACACTCACTTGGTTGGGGTAAGTAGTGTACATGTCATCCTTGAGCCTGCAGGGAGCTGCAGAGATCGTCAGGCAAGCCGCTGGTAAAGGAAGAGTTCTACCAGGTAGTAGTGGCTGGGTGTCAGTTTGTCAGCGGTGCTTGTGTAAAGGAGATCAGCGAGCGCTTAAATCTATACAGCAGCAAATGCACCTAAAAAGGAACCTAAAACCTTCAGTAGCATATATAATCAGAAAAAAGTGCAGCACTGAGAAAACAATCATTGGTATTGAATGATAAAATATAAATATTACAGTGCCAAGTGCTATATGCTAAGTGATAAATAATATGACTATGCAATGGATAAATGAATAAATAAATAAAGGTCCAGTGTGAGTGTGATATTGTCCTTAAATTATGCGAAGTAGAGATCCTGTGCTCAGGTGAAGATATGTTCCATGTGGTGATAATTCCATTCAGTGAAGAAGAATATGGTAAAATGCACACTCCCCATTTATCCATTGCATATTGTCATATTATTTATCACTTTGCATATACGCACTTGGCATTTTATATTTTATCATTTTCAATACCAATGGTTGTTTTCTCAGCGCTGCACTTCTTTATTCTGATTACATATGTCAGCAGTGCTACAAGCTGGAGCGCAGACTGATTCGGATGTGCGGCGGCTTCGCTACGTTATTTATTTGTACAGTTTGCACTTAGAGGGAGGCGCTCTCTTCTGTTTTAATAGTGTGAACTATGCCCATAGGATAACCTGGATTTTGAACTGTGTGTGCAGTTGGAGTGATGTGAAAAATGCATCCCATTGCATCTGGTGTGAATGGGCCCTTAGGACCTATTCAGTGTGGTTTTTTTTTTTTTTTTTTTTCCCCCAGCATCAGTATGGACAGTAAGTTTTATTATTTCTAATGACATAATTCACACCAGTGTGGTCAGTTCCAGAAAACATAAAGTAGAACATTCAGCATTTTTCCTGCACTGGAAAGCTTCAAAAGCACCAGTGGGGAAAAAAAAAGAAACGAAGAAAAAAGCATCTGGAAATGTATCAAAAACACACCAGAACAGATCAAAAACGTGCATGCAGGAGCAGATCTGGAGTGCGTTTTTTGTGGTGTGAACAGGCCTGTAATGTTTTTGAGTTGGTATGCTCTGCTTGAACTACATTAAAGTGTATTATTAGTTTATGCCATTCCCCAGCTGTGCTGCCCTAATTCAGTTTGTCACAGACTTCAGGGATCACAGAGCTGAGAAAACCCGAGTTTGTTTTACCTGTAAGAGCAGAACAATTTCCTTGTTATAAGCCTCCATTAGAACATATTTAATTCCACATCTGCATATGCTTGGGGAGTTATTTGGTCAGTTATTTGTGGATCGTGTTGTCAGCTTGCCACCATATTGTTTTCTACTGACTGGGTGTCTTGGGTGTCAGGAAGTATGTCACTAGCACAAAGTGACATCTGAAACGGAATAACTATAGTAAGGTGTAAAATAAACTGTCAGCATTGGTAAGAATAGTTGATGAATATATAGAAAGGTCACCAGGCAAGATAGCTGAGAGCACAACCAGAGGCCAGGTGTTTAAACACATGCGGCTAATTTACATGCTCTCTGTCATGTCATAAGTAAAGCTGTCATTCAGTGGTATGTTCCCGTGACATAACCATGTGAATGTTCAACATGTGATCAACTCCTGGTGTATCTCAGGACACGGAGACCGCAGTTGACAGAGGCCATATACAGATTTAGCAATTTCCGAATGCAGCAGAGCTGAACAGGCCATTATGACATT
Source organism: Staurois parvus (assembly GCF_062004578.1). NCBI lineage: Eukaryota > Metazoa > Chordata > Amphibia > Anura > Ranidae > Staurois > Staurois parvus. Next base: position 15,064,000 of record NW_028317932.1, on the reverse strand, counting down.
AGTGAAAGATCAGAGCCAATATTAGGTCACTCTGTACAAGGAAGGATATTTCTACATTTTATTATGCTGTACACCTTTCTATCAAAGGGAGCTGCAGTATTGCTTTATTTCCTGAAGGTTGAAGTAAATACCAACATAAAAATTCCTCTATCAGCTCCGTTATCAAGAAAACTACAGGAGTGGCTTGACAAGCTGTAAGCTCTTTAAGGAATCATTTTTAAGGTGCTAAATTCTTGTTTGATCAGTATTTTTGTGTAGGCCACTGGACATTCATTTATGAAAATATTACAAAGGACTAACCCGTATGAAGCTTTACAGACCAGCTTTTTCTTAGTCTGACAGCAAGTAATACTTGAGTATGTAATGGTGCTTATTATACTATGTGGTTGATTTACTAAAGGCAGTCTGTGCACTGCAAGTGCAGTTGCTCTAGATCTGAGAGGAAGCTCTGGAATGAAGGGAAGCTGTGCTGATTTTTACCATCCAATCATGTGCAAGGAAAAATGCTATTTTTTATTTTCCTTGAAAATGAGGGGTCATAATGTACTCTTAAAGCATAAATAAATTCTATTGCTTTGGGGGAAGCTCTTACAATGTGTAAGTATGAACTTAGTTACATTTTATGGGCCACTTGCCTACTAGAATGCACTTTTCCTGCCTTGGCAGGTCCAAGCTAACAGTCATAGCTCTGTCCTTGTTGCCATCATCTTCTCTGCCCCTTCATCTGGGTCTCACTTTGCATATCTTCATCTTTTGCACGGGCGCTAATGAAGGAACTCCTGTGTGTGTGAATTCATAAGTTGATTTAGGCCCTATTCACACCTGTGCGATTTGTCATCAATAGACTGCACTTTGCAAAATGCGTTTGCTCTCCACAAGAGCAGTTGTTCCAGAGCTTGGTAAATGAGCAGATGATTTGCTGACTTCAATCATCCAATCATGTTGCTTTTTTATTTATCTTGCCTATGATTGGGTATTCTTTGCAAAGTGAAGCTTTACATCATTTACTAAGCTCTGGAGCAAGTGCACGTGCAGTGCACAGTATATTTGCCTTTAGTAAATCAACCCCAACGAGTCCTTGATCTATGATATTAAAGTATAACTAAAGGCAGAATGTTTTTTTTGGACAGAGTGGAGAGGGATTAGAATGCTTGTCAGTTTATATTGCTTTTATTGCTGTCTTTATCCCCGTTACGGAGATTCACCCTTTCCATTTGTCCAGTTCATCATTATTGAAAGTAAAAGATAATCCCTAATTTTGGAATGTCCCTAGAAAAGTAATAGAAGGGAAAGCTTCTGATGGGGACACTAGTTCTGGTGAATTAGGGGTCTCAAAGGAATTCCTTTAATTTGCAGGGATTTCCTCTCACTTCCTTTATGGCTGTGGGACAGGAAATTAAGGGAAATCTCCGCAATGGGACACTGATGGCGAAGAAAAAAAAATCTGACTGGTTACAATCTTTCTTGCTCTATCTAAAATGATAAAAATTGCCTATAGTTCTACTTTAAAGGGAACTTGCTATGGAGGAGGTCATTGCTGACCTTCTTCCAGATATGCTTTTTTGCCTGGCCGACACTTTGGCTTCAGCATTTCTCATCCACAGATATGAAGAAAGTGAAGTTAGAATTTAAAACAAGTACAATTATTCTGCTCTAGTAGCTTAAAATAATGTTGTTGGGTTAGCATAAAAGGCAGAGAACTAGCATTTTAGTCAATATTGGTAGCCTCCTTATTTTCATCACAGGTTTTCTTTAGTCCTTTGGTCTTGTTTACACTTGTGGTGGCCTCTGAAAAGCAATCTGTGGTGGCTCGCTCTTTAGGGAATGTTTCACAGGGAATATTTGTTGCCTCCTCTCTACCTGTTTTAACCCCTAAAAATCTGCACCACTGCAACATAACTCTGTTGCAGTGCGGTTGTATAGTGGCCCCATTTAGTTTTAATAGGTCACATTTGGCAAGTGGAACTGCATATGAAGTATATTAGTGTTAAATTATGTTGCAACTATGACAAGCATTGTGGGGGGGCGGGGGGGGCTAAAAACACAGCCTTTGGCTGCCAAAGACATTATACTATAGGTACTGATAACCAAGGGTAAAGCATGTTTATTGCTGCAAAGTATCATTTGCTTTAAAAACACAGAGGGTTCAGGAAGGAGAGCAGTGGGAGATCGGTGACTCCAGTTTCTTTTAGCTCTGAGCACTTTCAAGTTCAGATCTTCAGTATGCCTGTGGCAGTTGTCTGGAAAGCAGCAGGTTGGGGACTCTCACTCTCTAATCTTTGTTGGCTGAAGGCAGTAGGCTACCATTTAGGTTTAAAGTGACACGAAACTCTGGTTAAATAAAAATAATAAATCTATTAAAGTATGTATTCTTGACTCAAAAAACTTTCTATTGTTCTCTGCCTCCAAAAATACAAATTTGCTCTTTTTTTTTTCTGCTGTGATTGGATCTGTTAGGGGGTGGCTATGTTCTATCTTCATGGTCCCACTGTATATGGGGACGTAATCGCCCTGTCTCGCACATTCCCAAGATGAACTTTGGGACTATGGGATTTGTAGTGCACATAGAGCAATGCATGTGATTGCAACTAGCAAGCGCTGCTTGTTTCATACAAACAGAAGTGAGGGTGAAAAGCTCACCGAGGATGTTACACAGAGGCAGAAAAACACACAACAAATTTTATAAAACAAAAGATTTCAGGGCCATAGGTTTTTGACATCCTTGGCTCTATTGGGGAGATTTAAAACACTCGACCTGGTGCCAGTGTTGTCTTTGGGACAGGAACCGAGGGGACATCTTTAACTGGATGCATACTGCAATAAAAAAGATAGGTGCCCTGCTTGAGTTGGGTTGGGGGGGGTGGCAAATCCCTCTTTTTCTCCTCAACAGGGACAGCAAATAAAAGGAACGCTCTCCAATAGGATCACACACCAATGACAACTTGACTGTCTCTTTTTCTGAAATCCAAATGTCTGTTTGTCTATCTTTTTGTGTGTCTATACACTTTTTAGTTCAGTTCTTTAAAAAATCATGAGATTATTTTGTCAGTTCAGAGTGTGGTGGCTCTTGTCTCATGTTGCAACACCAACTAAAATCAGGCTTACTCTGAAGGCCCGTCAAGGTAGGAATACAGGAGAGAGAGAGTAGGCATCACCAGTGTGGTTAGTCACTAGTGGTGCAGAGCTGAAGGATCTCAAATATATTGTCAAGCTCCATATACAGCACAGCAGCACTGTGACTGTAACAGTATGGCTGGAGTTGCCCTTTAAGCAGTAGAAATGGGATGACATTGTGTGCTCACTTCTAACATTGGCACATCCTGGGTTACAGTGGGTGGTAAGTGTAGGTGTTCTGATGGCGTCACAAATGCTTTGGTACAAGAACATTTTATTAGCAACATGTTGTATGCCAAGATTGTGCTTACACAGTATGTCTAGAGACTTGGAGGGAGGAGAACCAGCTAAGGAAAGAAGAGATTTAAAATATTAAAAATGTTAGTGTTTTAATATATAGTGGCATGCGAAAGTGATTACAATTCCTTAATTTTAAAGGTAACACTGTGTACTGCGTTATTTAACAAAGCATAAAGCAATATGAGAAGTACAGTGAACCACCATTTAAAAGGTTTCCTTAGCTTCTTTGCTGTAAGTCAGCATTGCTGTAGTGTACTATGAAGTCCAGTATGATTATTAAAGTACTCAGTCTGGCATGCTGTGTTAAGGAAAAAAAAAACTTTCAATTGCAGCTCTCCTCCAGCCTTTCTCACACCCCCTCCTCCCCCACCTGAGTTTTCTCACGTGCTGTCCCATCTGCAGCAGCTTTTCTCCCCTCTTCCTAGTCTGAGGCTTTGCTGATAGCAGTGGGAGCCATTGGCTCCTGCTGCTGTCACAAAAAATCCTGTGAGGAGGGAGGGGGGCCAAGCCACACCCTGTGTGGTTTTTATGGACACATAGCCTGGCTTGATGGCACACCCACACAAGTGCCCCCATAGCAAGCTGCTTGCTGTTGGGACACTTGGAGAAAAGGAGCAGAGAGAGCGCCAACGGGAAACCCCTAAAGTGGAGATTCAGGATGCTCTGTGTAAAACTATTGCACAGAACAGCTATGTACAACATGTTTTGTTTTTAGGGGGAAAAGAAACTTGGGTCTAGAACCACTTTACTGTTTAAATCGAAATTTCAGGCTACACATAACTAATGTTAAGAGGAGGAGGAAGCGTTTTTTTTTTTATTTTTTTTTAACACTTATTCTGGCTAACCTGTATAAGAAAGATTTATATACTTACCCATTTTCAGCCTGCTTCATTCTGGACGTGCGATCTTCACTGTGTCAGGGGAGAGAGCGCTCAACATCGGCTAAAATACTTGGGAGCAGCAACATCACCCATATGCTCCTATAGCTCATCTGTTGTTAGTGCTCCCTGTTCTCCCCTGCAGCTGCCACTGGCTGACACAGGGGAGCCGAATCACGTGATTAGACCTGAGTAGCTTGAAAATAGGTAGGTATATACATCTCTCTTGGAGAGGTAGTGAGCACTGGAGCGGCGGAGAATGGTGACCGTCACCACTCTCTGCTCAGAGCTGAGTGATCAGCCATCATGTGAATGCTCAGTTGTCGAGCTTAGGGCTGTTGGGAAACATCTGCAGCATAACACTGCGGCAAGAGGTGAGTATGTGTGTTTGTGTTTTTAGTCACCCCAAACTTCTTTTAGGATTAGTTAGGTGTATCCTAGAATTCACTTTAAGTTTGTTTTGTAAACACTGTACTATTTAGCTTGGGGGTCAGCAACCCTTAGATCACAATCAACCAGTAGATTGCGGCCAGGTGACTGGTAAATCGCGGTCTGGGCTTGCTGACCCTCCATCCCAGAGCATCAGAGTTCAATGCAGAGGGACTATTTGTAAAGTTGGAGCTGTAGTAGGGAGCAAGAGCTGCATATGCCAATGCCTCTGTAGTGCTGGCTCCTGTCCAATGCAGAGTGATACCAACTGCACGCCACCTCTTATCCCGACTAGCGGTCTCCAGAGTGGTGCCAGGAAAGAAGAGATTTTCAGGTCAATGTGAAGCAATACACTGGGCATAATAGTATAGGGCTGCTATCACACTGATGGTCTGTGGTTTACCCACACTCGGGTGCAGTGCAGGGTACCTGTAGTTTTCCTGCTGGGTTACTGTTCTTAGCCATAGACTTTTATTATATCCTGCGGGTTGGCAGCACTTTCTGAAAGCAAACCAAAACGTCTGAATACAGGAGTTTTGGTGCATTTTCAGAAAGTGCACCACACCTGCAGGATATAATAGAAGTCTATGGCAAAGCACAGCTAACCCAGGAAAGTGCGCTGCACTCGTAAACCGTAACACATCAGTGTGAAAGCAGCCTTTATAGGGGGCTCAGAACAGTAAGGGTCATTTACATTTGCGGTTTGGGAGTGATAAAACCCCATTGTTTTGGTTTGGGGGTGGAGCCTAAACATGGCGGCGACGGAGAGCACGATGTGAGTGCTCTCCGGTAACCTCCAAACTGACCATCCCGAGACCCTCATGGTGCGAAGCCCTACCTGACTGAGGTGGGCTCCAAGGGAGGAGAGGCTGGCGCGGTGAAGGCAGTGGAGAGCGGGCACGGACCTCCGGGAGGTGAACACGCTGCAGAGATCCCAGTGCAGCTGTCGGGTTGCCGGGGAATCGATGCAGGGCGGTGTGAGCACGCCGCTCGCCGCAAAGGACTACTGGGAAGTGGAGATGCCGGCCGGTTTCCTGACAGGGAGGCAGTGACACGCCGGCCTCCCCTGCCCTACATGGCTGGAAATTCGTGCGGCTAGAGGGTGGCTGATCTGATGTGACAGGGGGATGCCGGCTCGTAGCTGTTTGTACCTCCTGGCCGACTGTTTGATCCTGAATCCCTGAGGAATCCCCCCCAGGTCTGAGTAGCAGTGAAGGCCCTCCAAACAAGTCTTGACTCTCCGTCGGTGAAGGGAAGGGTGAGTGAAAGCTGTTGGGGGCCTATTGTGGTGTGGACCCCTGAGCGACACAGGCGACCAAGGGGTGAAGGAGGGGTGGATTCCCAGGGGTTAGAAGAGAAGAAGAGAGGAGACCCAGGTGTCCCAAGAGAGTAAAGAATATAGGAAAAATTGCAAGTCTATTAAGTTATATAGAGGATATGAAGAACAAAGGTCCCAAGGGAGCAGGGCCCAAAGGGTCCCAAACAGGAACAATAAAGAAACTTACATCATATGGAATTATTACGCCAGAAAGGGCCCAAGGCGCAAAGGGAGAAATGGACACTAGTTCAGGATCTAGCCCTAGATTATCATTGGGCATGAATAGCAGTGGCGGCCAACAAACAGTGGATGGCTGGGGAAAAAAAGAATCTGACGGTGAACTACAAATACCAAATAAGAAGGAGATGGTAGAAATGTTTAAAAATTTGGAAAAAATGATAAAACATGAAATGACAGCTATTCGAAACGACTTAGGATATCTGCTATCAAGATTAGAAGAAATGGAGGAGAAAGTTAAAATCCAGGCCCAGAACATAGATAATCTAAGGGAAAAAATAAGCCAATTAGAAAATAACCAGAAAAAAATGATCTATAGGATGGAAGATCAAGAAAATAAAGAAAGAAGGTGTAATCTTAGAATACGAGGAATCTCAGAGACTGCTAAAGGGGGAATACTATATGAATTAGTTAAAAAAAACCCTAAACTCCATAAGAGACAGACCTGAAACAGACGGGATCAAGTTAGACGGAGTGTTTAGAATAGGAAAGTTCAAACAGGCTACTGAGAAGGAAAGACCGAGAGACATAATTGTCCAGTTCCAAAATTTTGGGGTCAAGGATGAGATTTGGAAGAAGACCAAGGGAAGATCATTAAGTTTGGAGACTTGACTATCCAAATCTATGCGGATTTAACAGTAGAGACCCTAAGGAGAAGGAGATCCCTGAAACCCTTGTTGGAGCAAATGAGAAAACAGAATGTGCAGTATAGATGGGGTACCTCAGCATCTCTAATTGGCTGGAAAAATGGGGTCACAGCGTATCTGAGATTTCCGGAGGATATAAGAGATTTTTGTGATAGACTGAACTTGCAAAGAATGGAGATAGCTGGGTGGGAAGAAGAAAAAGAAGACAAAAGAAATACAAATGATACAAGAAAAGAGGACTGGCAACATGTTGGTGGGAGGGGGGTGGGAGGCCCCGGGGTTGGGGAGGGAAGAGAGGGAGAATTAAGTAGAAAATGATTTTTTTTTTTTTTTTCTCTCTCTCTTACTTCCCTCTCTCGCCCCTGGTCTTCCCCCTCCGGATGTTGAGACCCGCTTGGAGACTCCGGTTAGGGGAGGGAGGTAAAGAGTAACAATTCTTGCTGAGCCTTGATGATAGAGAGAGGGAATCGGGGGGGGGGGGGGGGGTTGGAGGAGAGGTGAGCCGTACATAGGCGGAGCTTACGCCCCAAATTTTAAATCAATGGTGGAAATGGATCCACAAATGATTTGTAGGCAGTTTATAGGCCTAAAAATGGGTAGGGGAAAAAGAGAGGGCGAGGGTCGGGGGAGGGGGGGGGGAGGGCGGCCGGGCTGGGAGGGTTGGGGGGAGGGGGGGGGGAGTTGGGTGGGAGGGAGGGAGGGGAGGAGGTATTGGGTTAATACTCTGCATGACAGAAGGGGTAAAGAGGAAGAGGCAATCTGGAAGAGAGATGGAGTTAATTGGGAAGGATGGAAGAAATACAGTTTATAACCTATAATGTGAACGGGCTGAGTTGTCCAGGGAAGAGATTTAGGTTGTTTAATGAGTTACATCATAGGGCGACGTCAGTGGTATTTTTACAGGAGACGCACTTTGAGATAGAGGCAAACGTGAAATTGAAATCCAAACACTATCCAATATGGTACTATGCAGATACTCCAATTAAAAGAGCAAAAGGGGTTGCAATAGGTTTGGCAAAGAATGAGATTTGAGCTGGAGGATAGAAGAACCGACCCGGAGGGGAGGTTTTTATTCTTAAAAGGTAGACTTCAGGGGATTGAGTGTACTTTAGCCAATATATACTGCCCTAATAAAAACCCGGAGATGTATATGAAGGGTCTGTTGAAAAAATTAATAGAATTTAAAAAGGGCGTTTGATAGTAGCTGGAGACCTAAATTTCTGTATGGACCCACAAAAGGATAATACCTCTTCTGTGCAAAGAGAGGGGAGTAGGTCTCTGAGAGCTTTGAAAAAAGTGATGCATGAATATCAACTAGTGGATACCTGGAGAATAACGCATATGAAAGACAGAGACTATACCTTCTTCTCTAATGCACACGAGATATACTCGAGATTAGATTACATCTTAATAGACCACCAACTTATAGATCATCTGGTTAAAATTGATATAGAGACAAGGACGTTCTCGGATAATGCTCCGGTCGTAATGAAAATGGGATGGGGAAGAAGGTGGACTAGAGGATTAGGGTGGAGGTTAAATGAGGTTCTTCTTCTGGATGAGGATGTAGTTCAGAAAATCGAGAAAGAGATTAAGGTATACTTTAAGGAGAACGAAACAGAGGAAGTATCGATAGCTACAGTCTGGGAAAGCCATAAGGTATTCATAAGAGGAATCTTGATTGCGGCAGGAGCAAGGAAGAAAAAGGAAAGAGAGAGGGTCAGTGGGCTATTAAGAGAAATATTGGACTTGGAGCAGATACATAAGAAGAAAATAACAAAAGATACGAGACAGAAGTTATTGGATAAAAAAGATGAGCTAGAGAGGTTGATGGATGAGGAGAAGAGAAGAGTATACAACAGGGTTTTGAACGAGAGATATAGATGGGGAGACAGACCAGGAAGATATCTAATGAGAGCTTTGAATAAAAAGAAAAATAGGAACTATATAGAAAAGATAAAAAGTTCAAAGGGGGAGTTGGTCCACTCAAATAAAGAGATTATTAAAGTGTTTACGGAGTATTACAAAAAGTTATATAATATTAGTCCCCAAGGCCCTCTAAAAGAAGCTCAAGAGGGAATTAATAAAAAAAAGATGACATACTTGAAAAATGCGGGATTACCAAAACTAAGTGAAGCACAGTTGAACTCCCTAGACGCAGAAATTTCCCAGGAAGAAATTAAAATAGCATTAAAAAGCACAGGGGGGGGGGAAAGCCCAGGCCCGGATGGCTATACAGTTAAGTACTATAAGAAATTTAGTGAAGTACTGTTACCCAAGCTGGAGAAATATATGAATGCTCTGGGAGGTGGGATGGAAGTGAGGAGAGAATCCCTACAGGCCCATGTAGTACTTATTCACAAGGAGGGAAAAGATCCATCTCAGTGCTCCAGCTATAGACCTATCTCATTATTGAACACTGACACTAAACTGTATGCAAAGGTGTTAGCAAACAGGTTGAGGGATCTGATGCCTGAATGGATCCATGGAGACCAGGTGGGCTTTGTACCGGGGAGAGAAGGTAGAGATAACGGCTTGAGAACCCTGATGCTTATTCAGAAAAGTAGAAAAGGGAAAGCCCCGGTGGTGCTCTTGTCAATTGATGCAGAGAAGGCATTTGATAGAGTGGACTGGGGCTTTATGATGGACAACTTAAAAGTGCTGGGGATAGGTGATAGAATGCGAGAGTGGATAAGTAAATTATATAGGGAGCCTACTGCAATCATCACGGTAAATGGGGAGAGATCAGAACCCATTGGAATGTCTAATGGTACAAGACAGGGCTGCCCACTGTCCCCTTTACTATATGTATTGTCACTCGAACCTCTGTTGTCAATAATAAGAAATAGTGGATCGGTAAAGGGAATTCAGATAGAATCCATAGAACATAGAGTAGCGGCCTTTGCGGACGACTTATTGTTCTATGTGGGGAATCCCCGAATAACTCTCCCAAATATAATGAAGATTCTGAAGGAGTACGGTGAACTATCAAATTTAAAAAATTAATCCAACGAAAACAGAGATCCTGAATATTAATATATCAAAGAATGAAAAAGAAAAACTACAAAAAGAATTCCCCTTTATATGGAGAGAAAAAGAGATAAAATACCTAGGAATAAAACTCACTGCCTCATCTAAGCATTTGTATAGATTAAACTATATCTCTTTGATAAATGAGATCAGGGAAGATTTAAAAAGACTAGGAGGAAATCCATCCTGGATAGGACGTATAAACCTAGTCAAAATGGTAATTATGCCTAAAATACTGTATAGATTTCAAATGGTACCAATTAAAATTCCAGAAGCCTTCTTTAAGATAATGAAAAAAATGTTAACGATACATATGGAAGAATAAAAAACCCAGAATAGCATATGAAACATTGAGTAGGACTAAAGAGAAAGGGGGAGTGGGTCTACCAGATGTCAAGAGATACTATAAAGCAGTGGTTTTAGCAAGAATATATGACTGGACATTTAACCATAAGGGGAAAAACTGGGTAACAATTGAAAATGATCTTAGTGGCATTAGATTGAACCAGATGATATGGGTTCCACCACAGTTCAGGGGAATTAAAGAAAGCACAAGTATCTACACTTTAAATGTTCTTAGGGTATGGGACAATTTACACAAAAACATGAAATGGGAATTTAATTCCATATTAATGCCTCTCACAAATACTGAGTACTTTCCCCCCGGGAAAGAATAAGATATCAGGGAGATGGTTCAGAAAGGAGGATACCCAACTGAGAGATGTTTTGGTGGAGGGGGAATTGAGACCACTTAAAGATTTAATAGATAAGAAGGGAGATATTTTTATTAGAATAGATGAGTGGAAATATCATCAATTGAAATGTTTTATTGGAAATCTACCGAAACCCCTGAGAATAAAACAGGAGTGGAATATGTTCGAAAGGTTGTTAGAGACACGAAGGGATGGGAAGCACGGTATTTCAAAAGTGTATAGAATACTCACAGAATTAGACACAAACACAAAGTTAATTTTTATCACAAAATGGGAAAGAGATACGGGAGTTGGGTTTGATGAGGATAGACAGAGAAAGATGTTTAGATTGATACACGATAATGTTAGTATGAGAGAGGTTGAGGTTAATTATAAGTGTGTGACACGATGGCACATTACACCAAGTGTAGAGCACAAGATGAATGGGGAAAACTCAATATGTGTTGGAGAGGATGTAGAGAGATAGGCACGGTGTTTCACATATGGCGGGAATATCCGAAAATCCAGGCTTTTTGGAAGATAATAGTCAAATTGATTAAAGAAATAACTGAAATTGACATAGGGTTAGACCCAACGACGTGCCTCCTACACAATGTGGAGACATCTGTAAATAAATATAAAGATTCAGGTATTTGGTACTTCTTGAATGCGGCGAAAGGGTTGATACCCAAGTTTTGGCGGAAAGCTGAGGTACCGAAGGAGGAAGACTGGATTAATAGAGTAAACCAGATAGGTAGAATGGAAAGATCATACCATATGCAGGAAGATAGGATGAGAGTTTATTTTAGGAGATGGGAAAAGTGGGAAAGAGCAGGATTGAAAGAGAAATATAGGAAAATATGAACTAGGGTGTTAGCAAAAAATGAATAAGCCTCAAGAGAGTAGAATGGGCTAGAGTCTGCAGAGGGGGAGGAGGGGGGATGAGGGGCGGGAAGGGGGGGTAGTGGGATGGGAAGGAAAAGAGTTTTTTAGTAAGGGAAAGGTAGAAATGTTATAAATGTCTATTTGTATGAGAATTATTTCCCTTTTTTGGGTTTTTGTATTAACATGAAAAAGTTAATAAATATTTAAATTAAAAAAAAAAAACCCATTGTTTTTACCACCCTCGCCCCAACCACACCCCCTTTAGCTCTAGTGGCCGGGGTGTACACATACCAAAGCAGGGGTTATACACCTTGTCATGGTTGGTGGGTGTAGCTACTACCAAAAATGACCCATTCAAGTGAATGAGGCCGCTATGCAAGTGCCCTGCAACCTTGTGAAGTACAGCAATCAAGGTTAAAGCAAGCAGTGTTGTGTTGCTTCTCACCACCTGCTTTAACCCGTTGAACTCCACGGAAGCATGCAGTTGCGGGGCATTTGCACAGTGGCCCCATTTACTTGAATGGATCACGATTGGCAGGCGGTAGCACCCGCTAAAAGCAACAGATTTAATTCCTGCTGTAGCAAGTGTACACCTTTGGCTGCTGCCTCAGCAGCTAAAGGGGGGTAGGGATGGGGGGGATGATAAATCCTCGATTTAACCACAGGGTTTTACCAACCCACAACTTTATATGTGAATGAGCCCTAAGGGTGCCGCTGTCGAATGCAGCTAAGGGCTCATCCATAAGTGCAGCAGGCAGTGCTGCTCCTTTGAAAAGCAACCTGAGGTTGTTTGACAGGTGGTGAGGAGGAGATATGTTGCATGTGATTTAAACCCAGAATTGCTGTGCAATGCATCCGATTGCGACATAGTAACACGGCAATTGGAGGGTTAAATCAGGTGTGAGGAGGCAACACTGCTCGGTGATCTTTGACTTCTCCCATGTTGTTGAGGTAGATTTCCACCTCTTTAAGGTTGCCTACCCCTGATTTAGTTGAACCTAAAATTGTTATATCGTGATCAGCAGTCCCTGCAATGCGTTCTATCAGAGACCTGTGCAGGTTTTTTATCTGCAGTTTTATGAGAGTACCTTTTTGTGAATGTGTGACCTCATCAGATTTATTCATAAATTGTAGCTATTACCGGACACCCAGAGGAGGAATCATTCAAGCTATCATTTCTCTTCCATCTACTGAGCAGTGCTGTTGACCCTACAGTGCCATGGGAATTGTAGCTCTCAGTGGGTATAAAATGTGAGTGTGCTGGACAGACCACAAGACTCCTCGCTTGTTAATCAAATGATACCATGGGAGGCGGTTCAAGCTGTAATGTAATTATGTTGCTGCTCATTGCAGAAGGTGTTACCTTTTTAGGGTAGATTTAGACGTGTCTCTAAATCCACTGCTCCTCTGAAGAGCAATCTGTTCTGATCACTTTTCAGAGGCAATTGGCAGGCAGTGAGGAGGCGATGTAAACACCTCCTCACTGCCTTTTTTACCCCATTTATGCGGACAAACGCACCGCAACTGCATGCATTACATGAGGTTGTGGGGCATTTCCTCTGCTTCCCTGTCCACATGGGTTGCATTTCAAAAGGCTTTCTGATCACATGTTGGGTCGTTTTTGCTGTGGGCGTGAAGCCTTATGACAGTGAGATGTAAACTCATCCTTCTGCTGCCATTTGGGATGGAGGTTGGGGGGGTGTTAAAAATGCAGCTGAAATGCGCATTTTTACTGTTCCCCCTAATTGCATGTCTAAGCTGAGCCTTATATGAACGTTATAAACTTTCTGCCTGATGTTCAGCTTTGATAAATGTTTGTTTGCTTTGCAAACCTTTTATCACTCTACACCTAATATAGATAAACTGGGTTTTACTTTAAATTCTGAGAACCCCTTGCACCTGTTTTGGATCTTCCAATGGAGTGGATCAGGGTCTCCAAAATTTCTAGACAAAGAGCCAGTTTACTGTCCTTCAGACTGTAGGGGGGGCCAGACTGTGGCCATTGGGAGTTGAAAATTTCCCGATGTCAGTGGGGAAAGAAGAATGCCCCATCTTTTGTGCCAGTGGGAGGAGTTGTGCCCCATCAGTGGGGTCATAGGACCCCATTGTTGGTGTCAGTGGGAGGAGTTGTGCCCCATCATTGGTGTCATTGGGAGGAATTGTGCCCCATCAGTGGGGTCATTGGGCCCCATTGTTGGTGTCATTGGGAGGAATTGTGCCCCATCATTGGTTTAAGTGGAAGGAATTGTGCCCCATCAGTGGGGTCATTGGGAGTAATTGTGCCCCATCATTGGTGTCAATCTGAGGAATTGTGCAACATCATTGGTGTCATTGGGAGGAGTTGTGCCCCATCAGTGGGGTCATTGGGACCCATTGTTGGTATCAGTGGATGAAATAGTGCCCCAAGGGCCAGATAACAGCAAGCAAAGGGCAGCATCTGACACTCGGGCCGCAGTTTGGAGACCACTGGAGTAGATGAAAGACAACACTGTTTTTAGCAGTCTCCAATTGCAAGTATAAACTTGTCTAAACTGTGATGTATGAATGGTTTAAGTAGATCTATTTGGCTGGGTTTTGAGCGTCAGATGTGGCTTCTGGGAATTCACTATTTTAATACTATGTACTGCCCTACATTAGTTACACAGAGCAGATGTGTACTGTATATGTAATTGGATGACGTGAAAGTGAAACTATCCCAAATACCTGTTTTTATTACATAATAAATAGAACACAGGTCATAATAACCATGTAAAGAAGTACATAAACTCCCTCGCAAAACAAGGTGATAAAAAGTGATTACTTATAATTGACAGAACAATACAAATCATCATTTTTACCATTCCAGCAGCTATTCTAAAATGGCAGTGACTGCTGGACCTACTATCACTGGTATATTAGAATATTTGGTGTAGCATCAGTGGATGTTTACTGTGCTTTAAATAGAATATTGTATAGTTCTTATTTAGTATCTCTAGCTCCCTATGCTGATGTATACTATAAATTCACTGCATTTATGGCTATAGAGTCACTTGAGGCACTAATGCAAGTTGATGCATATAAATACTAGCTGTGGGAACTCATTTACACCTACAGTATGTGTGTATGGAATCAAAAAGATATTTAATGCATCTTAGAGCAGTTTCAATGCAATTGAATATCTGAAACAATCCCATTGTACGCTTTCTAACCGATTTTCTTGCTTTACCCTCATGTAAATGAGTCTCGAAGATGACTTTATGGACTTTTGCAGTGTCCCCTGGTCTTTTACTGCTATGATCCATGCAGCTGGCACTCGCCATGCAGTAAGCTTAGAACCATGGTCTTCCAGTTCTATGTAGTTGTCAGAGTTATCATTAGTAATGATTACATGCTTTGAAATTGTAGGTCTTTTAGTATATGGTCATTGGGAATGAGTGGTGTTGATCTACTATAAAATTTGGCCTGTTTTTTGTGATCTAATTTTGCTGATGACTTTTCCATCATCTTCCATTGTCCCAAGTGAAGTTGTGGGGGTAATAATCCCAAAAGGAAAGTCAGACGTTGACTTCTAGTTGACAATGTCTTTTGTTTGTAATAATTGTGCGGCCTTATCCAGGATGGAAACAATGTAGACGTCACTTGCAATAATAGGGATTAAACTACAGAGTCATGCAAGCACTTGATAATGCTGCAAATGCTTGCACATGGTAATTTTCCAAGTTCTAAAATAGCAAGCAATCGTGGGTAGGGTTTTTTTTTCATCGTAGAAAAGGGAACAGGCACTACATTCCATCCATACATTAACTGAGTTTTAGATTTACTATACATGTTACAATCTGAACAACCTCCTTTAGATTTACCAAGAACTATGTAAGGTGAGGGCTTGTCTGATTGGATATAGATTGGTTGGATAGTTTAGGTAGGTCCTCATATTGCATACAGTGGGTATAGAAAAGAATCCCCCCCCCCCCCCCTTAAAATAATTATTTTGTTTCTAAAATGAAGACGAAACAGTTTTTGTTTTATCTGTATTTATTCAGTGCAACTTATAACATCCAAATGAAAGATATAACACCAACAACATTCAAAATACTAACCACAGCTTACAAAGCCATCCACAACTCTGCCCCCAGCTAAATCACCAACCTCATCCACAGATATCCCAAATCGCCCACGCCGCTCCTCCAATGATATCCTCCTCTCTAGCTCCCACGCTGGCCTCCAGGACTTCTCCAGAGCCTCTCCCATCCTCTGGAACTCCCTACCACGGCATGTCCGGTCAGCCCCCACCCTGTCTGCTTTAGGCGATCTTTGAAAACTCACATCTTCAGGGAAGCCTACCCCACCTCCACTTAAGAACTGTACTTGAATCAACTCCGCCAGATCATCCCCCACAGCTATCACCTTTTGTATCACCTCCCCCTTCCGTTTAGATTGTAAGCTCCAGGAGCAGGGCCCTCCTATTCCTTCTGTACTGAAATGAATTGTAATTGTACTGTCTCCCTTATATTGTAAAGTACTGCGCAAACTGTTGGCGCTATATAAATCCTGTATTATAATATGTCAGAAAAAAAAATAAAAAACAGAATGACTGAGTTGGAAAAACGATCGCCCCCTTGTGTCAGTATTTTGTTGAACCACCTTTTGCTTTCATTCCAGCCTTTAGTCTGCTGGGATGTCTCTACTAACTTTGCACATCTAGACTTTGCAATTTTTGCCCACTCTTCTTTGCAGAACTACTCAAGTTCAGTTAAATTTGATGGTGACCATTTGTGGACTGCAGTCTTCAAGTCATTCCATAGATTTTCAATGGTGTTTAATTCTGGGCTCTGACTAGGCCATGCAAGGAAATTCACCTTTTTCTCCTTTAACCACTGTTTGGTCATTTTTTCGGTGTGTTTTAGGTCATTGCCATGTTGGAAGGTAAACCTTCTTCCCAATGACCACTTTTTGGCAGAGGGCAGCAGATATTCCTCAAGAATTTGACAATA